>NW_007247481.1:441307-443947 GCF_000164805.1 Carlito syrichta
GGATAGATAGGGGTCCTGTTTCAATCTTCTGCATGTGGTCAGCCAATTTTCCCAGCACCATTTACTGAATAGGTTCTCCTCTCCCCAGTGGTAGGTAGATATAAATTCCCCTCTTTCTACAGCTTTCAAGGCGTCCCAGAGAGGCCTTGTTGAAGATGAGTTGGTTGAGAAATTGAGGTTTTGATTCTGGAATCTCAATTCTATTCCATTGATCTATGTGTCTGTTCCTATACCAATACCAAGCTGTTTTGATGATTATAGCTTTATAGTAAAGTTTGAAGTCTGGTAATGTGATACCAACTGCTTTTTTTTTTTGCTGAGGATTGTTCTGGCTATTCTTGGATGTTTGTGTTTCCATATGAATTCCTGTGTTGTTTTTTCTAGGTCTGAGAAGAATGTTGCTGGTAATTTGATGGTATTGCATTGAATTTGTAGATTGCCTTAGGTAAGATGGACATCTTCACAATGTTGATTCTTCCAATCCATGAGCATGGGATATTTTTCCACTTGTTTGTGTCATCTTTGATTTCTTTGAGCAGTGTTTTGGAATTTTCATTGTAAAGGTCTTTCACATCTCTGGTTAGGAAGATGCCAAGGTATTTCATTTTTTTGTGGCTATTGTGAATGGAATTGTGCTTTTTATTTGGATTTCTATTTGTTTATTATTGGCGTAAAGAAATGCAATTGTCTTTTGTACATTTATTTTGTATCCTGAGACTTTTCCAAAGGCCTTTATCAGTGTAAGGAGATTTTTGACAGATTCTCTTGGGTTTCCAAGGTATACAAGCATATCATCTGCAAAGAGAGATAACTTGACTTCCTCTTTTCCTATTTGGATACCCCTGATTGTCTCCTCTTCTCTGATTGCTCGAGCCAGGACTTCCAATACTATCTTGAACAGGAGGGGTGAGAGTGGGCTCCTTGTCTTGTTCCAGTTTTCAGGGGAAATGGTTCCAATTTTTGTCTGTTCAGGAGTATGCTGGCTGTGGGTTTCTCGTAGATGGCTTTTACTATTTTGAGGTATGTTCCCCGTATGCCTAGATGTTCAAGGGTTTTTATCAAGAAGGGGTGCTGGATTTTATCAAAAGCTTTTTCTGCATCTAATGATATAATCATGTTTGTTTTGACATCTGTTGATGTATTTAATAACATTTATGGTTTTACGAATGTTGAACCAGCCTTGAATCCCAGGAATGAAGCCTACTTGGTCATGATGAATGATTTTTGAGATGTATTGCTGAATTCGGTTTGCTAGGATATTGTTGAGAATTTTAGCGTCTATGTTCATCAAAGATATTGGCCTGTAGTTCTCTTTCTTTGTTGGATCTTTACCTGGCTTAAGTATCAATGTGATGTTGGTTTCATAAAATGATTTGGGGAGAGTTTCATCTTTTTCAATGGCCTGGAATACCTTCCATAGGATTGGTATCAGCTCCTCCTTAAATGTCTTGTAGAATTCTGCTGAAAAGCCATCTGGACCAGGACTTTTTTTTGTAGGAAGTTTTCTTATTACGTAGTCGATTTCCTTGATTGTTATTGGCCTATTTAGGGTTTCGATTTCTTCTTGTTCCAATCTAGGTAGGTTGTGTGATGTCAGAAAGTCCTCCATTTCCTTAAGGTTTTCAAGTTTCTTTCCATACAAGTATATGTAGTAGTCTCTAATGACCTTTTGTATTTCTTCAGGGTTAGATGTGACTTCATCTTTTGTGTTTCTGATTGTGCTTATTTGATTTTTTTCTCATATTTTCTTGGTCAGTCTAGCTAGGGGACCATTGATCTTGTTTATCCTTTTGAAGAACCAGCTTTTTGTTTCCTTGATTTTTTTGTATTATCCTTTTGTCTTCTATGTCCTGGATTTGGGCTTTTATTTTGGTGATCTGGATTCTTCTGCTGTAATTAGGGTTTTTGTGGACTTGCTTTTCCAGCTTCTTTAGGTGGCTTGTTAGGTTGTGAATTTCTGTTGCTTCCATTTTCTTCATGTGTGTTTGTAGGGATATAAATTCCCCTCTTTCTACAGCTTTCAAGGCGTCCCAGAGATTTTGGTAAGATATTTCTTCATTTTCATTTGTTTCCAGGTATCTTTTGATCTCTGTTTTGATTTCATCATTGACCCAGGAGTTGTTTAGCATCATGCTGTTTAGTGTCCATGTCTTTGTGGGTTTTGGGGGGACTTTGTTTGTGTCAATGTTTATTTTTATTCCACTGTGGTCCAAGAAGGTGGATGGTAGAATTTCGGTCCTTTTAAATTTGCTTATGCTTGATTTATGGCCAATTACGTGGTCGATCTTAAAATACATTCCATGCGGTGATGAGTAGAATGTATATTCTGTGTTCTTTGGATAGAGTATTCTGTAGGTATTAATTAAGTCCATTTGGTCTATAGTCACATTGAGGTTCTGGATCTCGTTGCTGATTTTTTGTCCTGATGATCTGTCTAGGGTTGTGAGTGGGGTATTAAAGTCCCCAGTTATGATGGTGTTAGAGTCAACATCTTTCTTTAGTTTTCCTAGAAGTTGCTTTATGAAAATTGGTGCACCTGTGTTGGGTGCCGATATGTTTAGGATAGATATTTCTTGTTGATGGATTGAGTCTTTTATCATTATGTAGTGGCCTTCTGTATCTTTTTTGATTTTTAATAGC
>NW_007247481.1:444333-449303 GCF_000164805.1 Carlito syrichta
GTCATAAGGTTCTTACAGAGTTGTTCCTGTTTATTTGTTGTCTTTCTTTGGGTTTTGGAGTTGGTTCATGTGTGTTTTTAATCTTTTGCCTGTACTCTTGTGAAGAATGCAGTTGCTCTTTTTTCTTTTTCTTCTGTGTTCAGAACTTTCTTAAGTGTTTTTTGTAGAGGTGGTCTGGTGGCAGCGTAGGTTCTTAGGGATTGGATATCTGGGAAAGATTTCAATTCTCCCTCACTAATGAAGCTTAGTTTGGTTGGGTAGATTATTCTTGGTTGAAATTGTTTATCTTTTAGAACTTTGAAGATACTGCTATAGGCTTTCCTAGCCTGATGGGCTTCTGTGGATAAATCTGCTGCTATTCTAATTGGTCTTCCCTGGTAGCTAGTGTGGTCTTTTTCTCTTGCTTCCTTTAGGATTTTTTCTTTTATAGCTACTTTGTTTAGGCGAATTATTGTGTGTCTGGGAGTTGGTCTTCTCATTTGTTGTCTTGCAGGGGTTCTCTGAATCTCATGGGTTTGAATTTTTGCATCCTTGATGAGATGAGGGAAGTTTTCTTGAATGATTTCATGAAAAGTTTGTTCCAGTGTGGCTTCTGTTTCTCTCTCTGCCTCAGGAAGCCCAATTACTCTTAGGTTTGGTCTCTTGAAGTGATCATTCATCTCTTGCAGGTTTTGTTCTGTCTTCTTGAGCTTCTTTTCTATGCTTTTGACAGTTTGGATAAATTCTGTGTTTTGGTCTTCAAGTCTTCTGCTTGGTTAATTTTGCCTTCCATGCTTATTAGTCTATTATTCATTTCCCATCACAGTATTCTTTACTGCTGTCATTTCTGACATCAGCTCCTTCCTATTTTCCTCTTGTCTCTCCTCAATTTTTTTAATTCTCTCTATTAATGTCTTGATGTCTGGGTTTGTTGCATGTGACCAGTCATTCTGGGGGCTCTTCATTGTTTGTGTTGTGGAATCTGTTTTCTCAGTGTCTGATCTCCCAGGGGTCTGTATGGGACCTATATTCTTCTTTTGGTTTTTCTTCATTTGTGCGGTTTTTTCCCCTTCCTACTTTTCCCTTCCCTCCATGTCTACGTCTTCTTTAATTCAGTTATTCAGGGGTAAAGTGATTGGTTTTGCTTCTGTTTGTTCAATCTCCTATTCTTTATGTATGCCCTCTTACTTTGTTTAAATTATGGAGTTGCACTGTAGGTTGGGGGTGGTCCTTTTTGCAGTTTTGACATTTACTTAAGGGAGGAGCTGTGATTCAAAATGTATCTGCAGGTCCCGGTATTCACTGACAGGTGTGTGGATAATCTGGAACCCACTTCCAATCGCCTTGGAATCTATCCGTGCAGTGGGGCTGTAGGTTTACTCCCTGAAATAAAATGTGGTTAGCGAGGGAAGAGAATGGATCAGACAGTGGGTTGAAGAGGGGAGTGGGGAGATAGAAGTGTAAGGGGGGAAACAAATGTGTGCCAACAAATGGAGAGAGACCTATACTGAAACAGATAAACAATAGACCACAGCTACTGACAAACCAACTTCCATACAAAAAAAGATAAAACATATAGTGATGCTAACATACAAGCTAACCAACCACCTTATTGGTGTGCTGTTCCTCTATACAAAGATATGGTTTACAGAGAGAAGAAAAGGAAGGGGGGGAAGGAACAAACAGAAGGAATAGAATTAAGTCTTTAAACTAATGGAATCAATGAAGCACACTCTGAGACTTTTCATTTAAGTCCAATGTCCTTTCAGTTCTGATTTCTAGCTTTCTTTTCAAGCAGATAAATTAGTTTGCAGTTAGGGTCCGTTGCCCCGGGTCTGCTGTGAAGGACAATTCAGATCACCCTCCGCTCACCACTCTGGCCTATGTCCTTTTCAAGCTTGTTTCTCCCGTTTCGGTGTTGTCACCTTGAATTGCCAGCAGGTGGTGCTATCTCAGCTGCTCACCCCAGAGGGGGTGGGGCCGGACAGGGACGGCAGAGGCTGGAGATGGAAGCCTGCCTCAGGGCACAGGCAGGAGACTCACGGCGGGCAGGACGTCTCGGTCGCAGGAGAGGTGGCAGCGATCCCAGCAGATCTTCCCGGAAGGGGCTTCAAGGACTGAAGTCGTGGATCGCCTCCAGCCCGGTTGGTATGATGTGCTACCGGTGGCAGCTGTGGTGACTGCAATGGCTGCAGCGGCTGCGGCAGCGGCATCTGCGCTGCAGTGGCTGTCCAGTCTGCTGCGATGCCCCAGCAGTGGCAATGACCGATCTCTGTATAAAGAGCAGGCTGTGATTTTGGGGTCCGCAGCCCCCAGGGCAAGAGCCAAAAACCCAGTGCAGTTCTCCTTTGCAGAGGGTTTCACAGACTAGGTTGTCCCATCACCATCTTGCTGGAAGTCCCCTAAATAATTCTTATGGGTGAAAACTCTTCAGGAAGAGATCAGATTAGTCAACAAAAAGTGTTATAAAATCACAGAAGTTACAAATAAGAAAAGACCAAGAGTTTAGTAAATAAGAACACAGGGACTGACTTATTTGGGGTCACATATCACATAGCTTCAGAAGAGCTAGGACCCAAACACAGATATTGTTTCCACTAGGTCTTTGCCCATTTACTCATAATTTTTTCCAAAAAAACCTTAACAAGCCTCTGCCAAATTTATTTCCTGTCAGTTTAAAGTCCATGGTATGTAATGCACTTGATGGTGCATTATCCTGACATCAGTGTCCTCTAGTGATGGAGGGCAAATATGCCTCTACATCTTCTGGGGGCATATGAGCTTGCAAAGGAACAGGGAAAACTTAAATATAGGGCAGCATTCAGATCAGGATTGAGAGAGGCAAGGAAGCACGAATGGGAGGAAAAATGCCATCAGGGAAAACAAGGGTGGTACAAGCAAGATTGGCCTACTTACTGATTTATTTGAGGCCTTCCACTGGCTAAAATTAAGTCAGTCTGATTTTCACTGTACGTTGATAGAAAAAGAAATAAAAAAATAGATGATGCTATTATGAAGGCATGTGAATTTTGTAAGATGTAGATGATTACATTAGGAAAGCCAAAATAAGATGTAAGTTTTGTTTTGCAGGGGTTATAAAAGGAAGTGAAAAAACACTCTTAATATAGAAGACCAAGAGAGGATTTTAAAAAATAGTTTGCATTCATTGGAGGGGAAGAAGTAGAGTTTTTCCTTAATAATTTCTAAAATGTTTATCTTTTATAAAAATAATAGGAATGGTAGCAAATTAAGAAAATGAACTTAATGAAGAAGCATACCTTTAAAAAAAGGAAAATTTCAATTCTTACATAGCTACACAAGGTAAACTGAATTTTCACCCATAAAAAACTTTCATAATTACATGACTAGTAAATATGTAACATCAGGATTAACTAGTGAGAAATGTAAACCTGACCATGTCTCTGCCATCCCCCATAGTTGTTAAAAGCCTGAAATTCTCAACCACGTATAAGACCTTGCCTAAAATGGTTCTTAGGTACCTCTCTACCCTCCTTTTCATACTCCATCAAGTTTCTTCCTCCACCAAAGTTTGCCCCCAAACCATGCTGGCCGTCTTGGCCACCTTGCAATTGTCTGTCACCAGGCTCTTTACCTGCTCCAGGGCCTTTTTATGTGTTCTTTTCACATCTTAACACTCTTTCCTCTACTTGAACTCCCACCAGCACCTCGTCTATTCTTACTCAACCTTCATATATCAGCCAATATGTCAATTTCTCAGGAAAGACTTCTCTGGTCTTCTTATTCCCAATTTAAATTGAGTCACATTCTTATGCCATTTCTTTTATACAAATTATTTTATTTTTCTTTTATACCATTATCACACACAGCTTGAGATCATTTCAAAAGGTCTATTTCCCTCACTCCTCTTTCTGATCATCAATATCATCCTAAGTGGCCATCACAATGTCTGATACATATATGTTGTTCCAGTATATGTATTTTTAAGTTAGGGATGTGTTATGGACCATTTAAAAAAAAAACCTAATAAAATTTGAAATCTGGGGACTTCTGGCAAGATGGCGACGGGGCAGCCTGGTCTATGAAACCCTCTGCAAAGGAGAACGCAGAGGGTCTCTGGCTCTCTCCCTGGGGGCTGCGGATCCCAACGTGGGCAGCCTGCTCTTCACACAGAGCTCGGCCGTCACCACCTCTGGGCATCACGGAGGTCTGGACAGCCACTGCAGCCACAGACACAGCAGCCGCTGGTGCTACGCGACCTCCGGGGCGGCCATAGTGCATCGCGCCACCCGTGCCTGAGGCGATCCACGACTTCAGTCCTTGAAGCCTCTGCAGGCAAGATCTGCTGGGATCCCTGCCACCTCTGTGGCCACCATGAAGTCCTGCCAGCCATGGGTCTTCTCCTGTGTGCCCTGAGGCAGGCTCCAATCTCTGGCCTCTGCCTGACTCCTGTCCGGCCCCACCCACTCTGGGGCGAGCAGCTGAGATAGCACCACGTACTGGTGATACAAGGTAACAACACCGAAACGGGAGAGACAAGCTTGAAAAACAGAGGCCAGATTTGAATGGTGAACTGAGAGTGATCTGAACTGTCCTTCACAGCAGGCCAGGGGTACCTGACCCTAAGTGCGAACTAATTTACCAGTTTGAAAAGACAGCTAGAAATCAGAGGTGAAAGGACATTGGACTTAAATGAAAAGTCTCAGAGTGTGCTCGATTGCTTCTGTTAGTTTAATGACTTAAATCTATTCCTACTGTTTTGTTCCTTTTTCTCCCTTTTTTTCTTTACCTCTTCCTTTTCTTTTCTTTTCTCCTCTCTGTAAATCATATCTTTGTATAGAGGAACAGCACACCAATAAGGTGGTTGGTTAGGCTGTATGTTAGCATCATTGTATGTTTTATTTTATTTTTTGGGGGGGGTTGGTTAGACTGTAGCTGTGGTATATTGTTTTTAACTGTTTCAGTTTAGGTCTATCTCTCTCCATTTGTTGGTACACTCGTTTGTTTCCCCC
>NW_007247481.1:449518-450739 GCF_000164805.1 Carlito syrichta
CCCCAACCTACAGTGCAACTCCATAATTTAAACAAAGTAAGAGGGCATACATAAAGAATAGGAGATTGAACAAACAGAAGCAAAACCAATCACTTTACCCTTGAATAACAGAATTAAAGAAGACGTAGACATGGAGGGAAGGGAAAAGTAGGAAGGGGAAAAAACCGCACAAATGAAGAAAAACCAAAAGAAGAATATAGGTCCCATACAGACCCCTGGGAGATCAGACACTGAGAAAACAGATTCCGCAACACAAACAATGAAGAGCCCCCAGAATGACTGGTCACATGCAACAAACCCAGACATCAAGACATTAATAGAGAGAATTAAAAAAATTGAGGAGAGACAAGAGAAAAATAGGAAGGAGCTGACGTCAGAAATAACAGCAGTAAAGAATACTATGATGGAAATGAATAACAGACTAATAAGCATGGAAAGCAGAATTAACCAAGCAGAAGGAAGAATCTCAGAGCTCGAAGACCAAAACACAGAAGTTATCCAAACTGTCAAAAGCATAGAAAAGAAGCTCAAAAAGACAGAACAAAACCTGCAAGAGATGAATGATCACTTCAAGAGACCAAACCTAAGAGTCATTGGGCTTCCTGAGGCAGAGAGAGAAACAGAAGCCACACTGGAACAAACTTTTCATGAAATCATTCAAGAAAACTTCCCTCATCTCATCAAGGATGAAAAAATGCAAATCCATGAGATTCAGAGAACCCCTGCAAGACAACAAATGAGAAGACCAACTCCCAGACACATAATAATTTGCCTAAACAAAGTAGCTATAAAAGAACAAATCCTAAAGGCAACAAGAGAAAAAGGTCAGACTACCTACCAGGGAAGACCAATTAGAATAGCAGCAGATTTATCCACAGAAACCTATCAGGCTAGGAAAGCCTGGAGCCCTATCTTCAAAGTTCTAAAAGATAAACAATTTCAACCAAGGATAACCTACCCAGCCAAGCTAAGCTTCATCAGTGAGGGAGAATTGAAATTTTTCCCACATATACAATCCCTAAGCACCTACGCTGCAACAAGACCACCTCTACAAGAAACACTTAAGAAAGTATTGAACACAGAAGAAAAGGAAAAAAGAACAACAACATTCTTCACAAGAGTACAGGCAAAAGATTAAAAACACACATGATCCAACTCTAAAACCAAAAGAAAGACAACTCACGAAGACAACAACTCTGTAAGACATTATGATAGGGATCA
>NW_007247481.1:450956-451638 GCF_000164805.1 Carlito syrichta
TGATAAAAGGTTCAATCCATCAGCAAGAAATATCCATCCTAAATATATATGCACCAAACATAGGAGCACCAACTTTCATAAAGCAGCTCTTAGGTAAACTAAAGAAAGATATTCTCCAATACCATCATAGCTGGGGACTTTAATACCCCACTCACAACCCTAGACAGATCATCAGGACAAAAAATCAGTAATGAGATCCAAAACCTCAATGTGACTCTTGATCAAATGAACTTAATTGATACTTACAGAACTCTCCATCCAAAGACCACAGAATACACATTCTACTCATCACTGCATGGAACGTATTCTAAGATCAATCACATACTTGGCCATAAATCAAGCATTAACAAATTTAAAACGTTTGAAATTTTACCATGCACCTTCTCAGACCACAGTGGAATAAAAATAATCATTAACACCACCAAGGTCCCCCCAAAACCCACAAAGACATGGACACTAAACAGCATGATGCTAAACAACTCCTGGGTTGTTGATGAAATCAAAACAGAGATTAAAAGATACCTGGAAACAAATGAAAATGAAGAAACATCTTACCAAAATCTCTGGGACTCCATGAAAGCTGTAGTAAGAGGGGAATTTATATCCATACAAACGCACATGAAGAAAATGGAAGGATCACAAATTAACAGCCTAAGAAGCCACCTAAAAAAGCTGGAAAAGG
>NW_007247481.1:452758-454059 GCF_000164805.1 Carlito syrichta
CAAAAGACAATCACATTTCTTTACACCAATAATAAACAAACAGAGACCCAAATAAAAAGCACAATTCCATTCACAATAGGCACACACAAAAAAAGAAATACCTTGACATCTTCCTAAAGAGAAACGTGAAAGACC
Source organism: Carlito syrichta (assembly GCF_000164805.1). Taxonomy (NCBI): domain Eukaryota; kingdom Metazoa; phylum Chordata; class Mammalia; order Primates; family Tarsiidae; genus Carlito; species Carlito syrichta. Next base: position 452,894 of record NW_007247481.1, read on the forward strand.
TTTACAATGAAAACTACAAAACACTGCTCAAAGAAATCAAAGATGACACAAACAAGTGGAAAAATATCCCATGCTCATGGATTGGAAGAATCAACATTATGAAGATGTCCATATTACTTAAGGTAATCTACAGATTTAATGCAATACCCATCAAACTGCCAGCAACATTCTTCTCAGACCTAGAAAAAACAACATAGGAATTCATATGGAAACACAAAGGAAGAAGAATAGCCAGAACAATCCTCAGTAAAAATAACAAAGCAGGTGGTATCACATTTCCAGGCTTCAAACTTTAGTATAAAGCTACAATCATCAAAACAGCTTTGTATTGGTACAGGAACAGGCATATAGAACAATGGAATAGAATTGAGATTCCAGAAGCAAAACTTCAATTTCTCAGCCAACTTATCTTTGACAAAACCTCTACCACCTACCACTGGGGAGAGGAGAACCTATTCAGTAAATGGTGCTGGGAAAACTGGCTGATCACATGCAGAAGATTGAAACAGGACCCCTATTTATCCCCATGCACAAAAATTAACTCTAAATGGATCAGAGACCCAAATGTAAAACCTCAAACCGTAAGAACCTTAGAAAATGAAGGACATGCCCTCATGGAAATCGGAACTGGCATCCAATTACTGAACAAAACCCAAAACCCACAGGCCATAAGAGATAAGATAGACAAGTGGGACCTCATTAAATTGACAATCTTCTGCAAAGCCAAAGAAACCATCAAGAGAGAAGGGAGACAGCCTACAGACTGGGAAAAAGTATTTGCCAACTCCAGGTCCGACAAAGGCTTAACGTCTTGGATCTATAAGGAACTCAAACGTGCTGCAAAGACAAAAACAAACAACCCCATTATAAAGTGGGCAAAAGATATGAACAGACACTTCTCAAAGGAAGACATTCGAGCATCCAACAAACACATGAAGAAATGTTCAACATCACTAATCATCAAGGAGATGCAAATCAAAACCACATTGAGATACCACCTAACTCCAGTCAGAATGGCAATTATCAATAACTCAAAATATAACAGTTGCTGGAGAGGTTGTGGTGAAAAGGTTGTGTCCCACTGTTGGTGGGAGTACAAACTAGTGCAACCTCTGTGGAAAGCAGTATGGCGATTCCTAAAAGCTCTAAATATTGACCTCCCATAT
>NW_007247481.1:454908-463101 GCF_000164805.1 Carlito syrichta
TTATCAACAAGGGTGCCTGAGCAAAGCATATTTGTATACCTAACCCTTAACTGTACCCCACAATATCATAATTAAAAATATTGATTTAAAAAAAATAATTTGAAATCTGTATGTTTCCTACAATATTAGAAATAAAACTTAAAGTGAGTCACCAATCTCTTAACCTGGAATCATATAAATCTTTCCAGAGGCGCAACCAATAGGGTGAGTTTGGAGGGATTTACTCTTGAAAAACCCCACAAGATAGCTCTCTTGTGGAATTTAGCATGCAGGTTAAGCAAATTAATAAGTTGATGAAGTATAATAGTAAATGTAACAATTAAATGAATTACTAGGTGTAATATGTATAAAATATATCAAATAGTACCTGGGCCCATACTAAAAGTTGAAAAAATATGACATATTATTGTCTTTAAAATCTGTAGAAAAATTCAACTGCTGACGCTGGTCTCTAGATTGTCACATAATGGGGGTGGGAGATGGGATAGGATGACACTAAGAATTTTAAATGAACCATTAAAAAAATTTTTGCCAACTGTATTTCTGACAAAGAGCAAACATCCAGGATCTATAAGGAACTCAATTGCCCCCCTTCCCCAAAAAGGCCTATTTTAAAAATGGGCAAAAGACATGAATATCTCAAAAGAAGATACATGGGCAACCATTAGACACATGAAAAAGTGCCCAGCCTCACTAATCATCAGAGAAATGCAAATCAAAACCACATTGAGCTGCGACCTAACCCTAGTAAGAATGGCCATCATTAATAAAACAAACAACAATAGATGCTGGTGAGGATGTGGAGAAAAAGGAAGGCTTCTACACTGCTGGTGGGAATGCAAACTAGTGCAACCTCCTTGGAAAACTGAAAATTTCTAAAAGAATTAGACTTTGACCTTCCATATTACCCAGCAATCCCCCTACTGGGAAGATACTCAGAGGTACTCAAATCATTCTACAAAAAAGACACCTGCACACACATGTTTATTACAGCACTATTCACAATAGCAAAAATATGGAACCAACCATGCTGCCCATCGAAACTGAACTGGATTAAAAAAATGTGGTACATATACACAATGGAATATTATGCAGTTATAAAGAAGAACAAACATATGGACTTCCCAGCAACTTGAATGGATTTAGACTATCATACTCAGTATTCTATCACAGAAACAAAGAACAGAGTACTACATGGTCTCACTCATAGGTGGACCCTAAACATTTACCATTATGCTATAAGATAGGGTTTGGCAATAGCAGATACTGCCAAGCGAGGCAGATGGGGGAAGGGCAGGAACACAACATCAATAATGGTACCTGATCTCAAACCAGCCAAAGTGGGGACCAAAGGGAGGCCCAAACTTTACCTATGCAATGATCACTTGTATACCTAATACTGAATTGTACCCCACATCTTTAAAAGAAAAGGAAAAAAAAAAAGAAAATTTATGCTGAGAATGTATCCAATAAATAAATAAATAAAACATAATAAAAGCATATCAAAGTCTTAATAGCACAAGGCTAGAAATCAGGTCTATCACCAATGCCCTAGGTGCTCATAGTAAAGAACTTTAACCCAACTGAATCTTAGTCACTTCCGCCTCTCTTATCCTATTAGCTGAGTGAGCTTCATAAGTCACTTGTCCTTTCTGAGAATGAATTTCTTCACTTAAAATATAGTGTCATAGTGTCAGTGATTTTGCATTCCCATTTCTATATGCTACTTATATCATTAACAAAAATATTTTAATTGGCTCACTTTTTATTTAAATAAATTTATGTTAAAAGAAAATTTTACAATATTGTCATAAATGGAAAACCAATACTATAATGATTTCCAAAAATAAAAAGCTAACTTTAAAGCTTAATATGATAACTATAAAACAATTTAATAAATTTTATCTGCATATTATTGCCTGACAAAGATTCTCAGGCTAGGATTTGCTCTGTTTTTGTGAAAATAGTAATGTATTCCAGAGGTTTTATAGCCATAGCAGCACCAAACTGAAATTTTCTCCTTACACAAAGTATCAAAAGAGAATGGAAATAAGATATTCCCTAGGTAGTTCAATTATACCTAATGTCATGTGAAGAAACCACTTAAAGTCAGTACAAGATCATCAATAGAATACATCATATTTTGAAAAACATGATCTAAAAATTGGAGGTTACAATAGCAAATCCAACCCCTGGAGTTTTGGGGAATAAAATAAGATGTAGTATTTGAAACCATTTTGTAAATTTTTAATACGTAGTCATTACATATTAAAAAATGAGACAGCGTTTATGTGTGCCTTTTGCTTTTTATGTTGCAAAAAAACAGAGACAAACTGAAACCCTCAAGAGTGATGAAAGTTTATTCTTAATCAAATAGTAGTTTCATTTTAGCTCTATCTGTTCTGCTATCCCCCTCTTTCTCTCTATGCTGTATGTGTGTGTGTGTGTGTGTGTGTGTGTGTGTGTGTATCTGTGTGTATGCATGTTTGCAGCACTATTGCTATCTTGTTCTTTTCTTTAATCTCCTCTAAGCAGCAAGATTTATTTAAGCACCACCTAACATGGAGTGCCCCTACTGGAGATTTCAGCTCAGTCCTTACGCTCTGGGTTATTCCAAACACAGCTAGGGTAGCTGGATGTTTTCCGGCAAGTAAGAGGTTCCTTTTATCAAAGGAGCATTATAAGGAGCAGAGTTACTATCAGACATAGTAAGGCTTTGGGTCTTGCCCAGCAAAATAAGCAAAAGGACTTTGGAGGTTAAAAGCACAATATCCTCATTAAATAAACTGTTAGAAATCTAAGTGCAAAATCCTAGTAGGAAGTCAAGCAGCAGTGACACTGATGAAAACAACAAATGAGTTGCTGAGGATCTGTACTTACACTGTAAAGGCGAATTTAGACACTGTAAAGGTGGATTTAAAGCAGACATTGCTTCTCCCAATTCTGCCTTCCCTCCTTGAAAGCCTGTCTCCTCTCAATTTTCACACCCCCCTCCACACACACACACCTGTAATATTGAAGACTACATATCTACTCCAAAGCAAACACCAAAATACTGTTCTCCAAAGACACGTTCAAGCAGTTATTCAGTGGTTCGACCTTCACTAAAACTTTCTTTAGTCTCTGACATAGACAGCTGAGATATCTAAAAGAGCAAATATCCTCATCTGTAATCAGACAAGAGATAAAAGCTAAGCCTCAAACAGAAGCTAAACGTATTCTGCCACATTTCTTCAAGATAGTGTGCACTCTGAGGAACTTGTCAGTAATACTTTGCTTCTCAATTTACAGCAGGGCGGGTGGAGGTAAAGGGGGAAATTTTTCTTTGATGGATAGAAATGTTAAGAGGTCTGAGAATGAAAATGTCTCTGGAGATAGGACCAAAAAAAGGCACAAAAAACCTACAATCTTTAAAAAAGAAAAAGGCAAAAGACTACTGTGAGCCTCCAGAGGCCAATGAGAAGTCAAGGAAGAAGAGTGAAAAAACCCACTCAGGTGAAATGAGTCTGCAGAAAGAAAAGGGAGAAAGGCCTCCCTCCTCTATTCAGAATGTCTCACCCAGGATCAGGTGAAATAATTTCTGATAGGTATGGTTCACAAGCTTTAATGTGTACCAGGATCATCTGGAGAGTTTTTAAAAACACAGATTGCAAGGCCCTACACCCACAGTCTCTCTTTCAGTGGGTCTTGAGTAGGGCCCAAAAAAGTGCATTTCTAACAAGTTCCCAGGTGATGCTGGTACTGCAAGTTCAAGGACCACACACATGGGCAAGGGGCTTGCTTCCAGAGCAGGATAATAAAAAAGATGAAGGAGCATGGCCTTTAGAAGCCTGAATGGGTCATCTATGAGGTTCTGTATCAAATCTGTCTGGGTTCTAATGAGGCTAACAGACACTATTTTAGTGTCACTTAATGATATTTGGCAAACCTAGAAAAGAGTTTTACACATGCATCATCTGATTTGTGCCTGAGATAGGCAGACCAAGCATTTAATTAATGTTGAGTAGACATGATAAACTAAAGCCCAAGAGACTAAGTGATTAGTCCAAAGTTATATAGTAGATAGTCCAAAGTTATACAGTTATGCAGTTTTAAATGAAAATATTAAGGTCTAGAACTAGGTCTTTGTTGATTAAAGCTTGTGCTCTTTCCTTTAAACTAATTTATTAAGAGAAAGTATAATTAATCTTAGCTGCAACCAAGAAGAAACTAGCATGTATATGACATAATGTCATGTAAACTTTTTATTATGTACAACCATATCCAGCTAACTCATCTAACCAACTATTACAAATAAAGAGATTAACAAAAACACATGATTTCAATAATAACAAAAAATGTCAATTGTTGCATAAAAAAGGCCAAGCCCTTTTATTCCCACATTCCCATCTCCTTCTCTTCTCTCTCCCTTCTAATCATTTTTCAACTAGAAGAAAATCATTATTTCACTAGATAGTAACACAACAACTTGATAACTTTTAGTTCTTTGCCAATTCATGGTCACTTTCTTTTTAGAGTGAAATATCTGAAAAATCCACATGTCTATACGACCTATAGAAACCTATACAAACTTGCTAGCCATTTTAGGTTGCTTGTAGTTGCCTGCTTGAAAGAACACCCCCCCAACCATGTAACCACAACTGTTCTTGGTCCCTGAACTGTAACTGATAGCTTCTTCTTTGAAATCCCCGACCTCACCCGCATCCTGTTTCAAAAAATAATAATTTTGCAAAAATGTCCCCGGTCAACGGTTAAGTAAGTAAACATAAAACCACAAGATTAGCAACAGGACTCCTCTATTTTCTGTTCCTTCTCAATATGTAACCTTTAGTGACTGTAGTTACAGAAACTATTTTTTTTTAAGCTGTTACATATATAAACCCCTGCTTGCTTTACTCGGGGCCGAGAGATTTTTGATGATATTAGCCCTCCCTCTCTCAGTCGCAGGCTAATAAAGACTCAGAATCTGACTTTCTGTGTCTGTTGGCAATTCATTTCTTGCTCTCCAGTCATAACAACAGAAGGCAGTTACAAATTTGTTTTATATGGAACACTGTTTCATGACCAATTTTCAGGCATAGCTGATTGGTTTGCCATTCACAAAATGCTGACTTATGGATCATGATTTCACACTGGCTCTACCATGGATGGAAAGCATCTTTCGGGAGCTGCCTCTTACTTTTCTATGCCTAAGAATCTTCTGCTATTCTATAAGATTCAATAAAATCTTGGAGCAGGAAAGAATATAGGAGATCAGAAGAATTTAGATTCTCTCAAATTACAGGTGAGAAAACTGAAGCCCAAGATTCTCCAAGAGAACTGGTCAAGGCTGATGTTCTAATTAGTGGCAGAGCTAGGGTTTGAGTGGGGATCTCCTAAATTCCAGCCCAGTGCTTATCAAACCAATCTCTCTCAATTGTTAAAACACACACACACACACACACACACACACACACACACACACACACTTTATTGAGTTCTTACTGAACTTACAGAATGTCAGGTTTTAAAGAGCTTTATAACCTAAGGTATTTTATCTATTTAAAATTTTTTATTTTATCTGTTTTAGATTGCATTTAAATGCACTTTATGATGCATTTATAGAACCTATCTGTACATGTTTAAAGATGTTAATACAGAAGCATACCTAGTAACAATTGTTTCTATACATCTCCTATTTAAAATTATTTACCATGCCAGAGATAACCACTCAACTGGTGTAATTCCTACCAGAAGTTTTGTGATGCATTTACATATATGTACATTTATGCATGTGCATTATCTTAAAAGGGATTCATAGTTCTGGGACTTATACATTTTACTTAGCATTATCTCAGAGACTATTTAAATATCAGGAATAAGTCTTTATCATTCAATATAATAACTTGAATAATTATCCTTTTAGGACTATGCCATGTTTTTTTAAGGCAGTTTTCCTTCGATCAACTTGTATGTTGCATCCTTTTTTTTCTTTAAAAAACAGTGTTGGGGGAAGTTCTGAGCTGTAGGCGGTGTAGGCCCCCTATAGCTCATCCTTCCTACTGATAACTACTATGAAATATGAACAAAAGGCAAAACAAAACAAAACAAAAAACACTTGAAGACTCTGAACAGTAAACAAAAGCTGGCAGATTGTGGAGGGGAGGTAAAACTTGGATAAGTGACCCGCATGGAGCTGACTTTATTACTTATTCTAGTGAATTTGTTCAAAGGATAGACTTCAGTCAATTATTCCTTACTCCAGTGGATTTGTTCAAAGGATAGACTTTAGGCAAGGAATGAAGAAGCTTGGCAGATACAGTTAAAAATATGACAGAAACTCTGCCATCTCATTAGAGGCCAGAACAATCTTAGAAAGAGGTTCAAGAAGGCCAGACTGTGAGACAGAACTCACAGAACAAAGCTGAAGAATCTCCATTTAAGTATAAAAACCCACATAAACCTCAGCCTAATCCTTAATTAGGCTGATGTATAGGACCAATTCAAATCAGTAAAGACTTGGAAAATTGAATCAAAAGTGAAGATACTTGCACAAATCTCAACCTAACCCCTGAACTATGCATGTAGGAAACAGATCTAAACCAGTTAGCAAAAGTTTAAGAACTGGGCTGAGAATTGAAAGTCTGCCCACAGAAGACAAGACAGAACTTACAGTCTGAACTTAACCATGTGAATTGCTTACCAAAAACAAATAAAAAAAGTATTGATTTTCACCAGATAATTATAACAATATGTAGATTCTACATGATTTAACATTCAAAATGTTGAGAATACAATTTAAAATAACACAGGCGAATAACCAGAAAAATATTAATTATCAAGGGAAAATACCATCACTGGAACAATTCCTAGATAACCTATATATTGAATTTAGCAGACAAAACTTGGAAGTCTCTATTATAACTATGCTCTACAATGTAAAAGAAAGAAAATAATTGAAATGAATGATAAGATTTTAAAGATACAACTAAGCAATATAAGCTATAAAAATGAAAATTTTAGAAGTAAAATATATGTTTGAAACAAAAGAGTCAGTAGTTGGACTTGATAGTAACTATAGATAACCCTTAAATTGCCACTGAAGTTGAACATGGTTTAATAGAAACACTTTAATGTAAATAACAGAAAAATAAAAATAAAAAGAACAAAGTTTCAAAAGCTTATGGAAAAACTCCAAGGGTTAAATATACGTGTAATTGGAGTCCCAGAAAATGAAGAGAAAGAAATTGAAGTCAAATACATATTTGAAGAAATAAAACCCCCAAATTTGACCAAAGCTAAGACAGCTTTGAAAACAACTAGAAAAAAAGCCACATTGTATTCAGGAGAACATAATCCATATGGTAATGGATTTCTCATCAAAAACCATGAACATGAAAAAGCAATATCTTCGAAATGCTTAAAGGAAAATATAAATTTAAAAAATGAGACTCATACTTTGACATCCACTACATATTTTTCAGGAATGAAGGTGAAATAAAAACTTTTCAGATAAAGCAGACCTAAAAGTACTTTGTTGCCACCTGATCTAAATGGAAAAGTAAGTTCTTTAGCCTTAGGGGAAATTATACTAACATTTATTATACAGATAATTACAAAAACAACTTTAAGGTCTTTAAAATATGTTTTACTACTTGAAGCAAAAGTTGTAAATTGCTTTAATGGGGTTTTCAGTATGTATAGATGCAATAAAAATAAAATTATAACACAAGAAAGAAGATGGTAAAAGACCAGTATGATTGAAAAGTTCCAAAGATTTTGGTGAAGCGTTATAATATAAATTCTACTCCTTTCATAAAAAAGATGTGTATGTCTGTTGTAATATCTAAAGCAATATATATCTATAATATAGATATATATATATAGCCAGTCAACCAATTAAAAAATTAAAATGGAATATTAATTTTTTTTTAAAAGGCAGAAAAATGGAAGCAAAGGAACAAAATCAGAAAAAAATTAGAAAGCAAATAATGAAAATGCAGATATGAATGCAACCATACCAATAGTTGTATTACAGTTTGGTGTTATAAACATTCCATTAAAAAGTAGATACTGCGCAGCATTGTTCACAATAGCAAGAACCTGGAAACAACCATGCTGCCCATCAAAAGAGGACTGGATTAAAAAAATGTGGTACATATACACGATGGAATACTACGCAGCCATAAAAAAGAACAAAATCATGAATTTGGC
>NW_007247481.1:463121-583457 GCF_000164805.1 Carlito syrichta
GTATGTATAGATGCAATAAAAATAAAATTATAACACAAGAAAGAAGATGGTAAAAGACCAGTATGATTGAAAAGTTCCAAAGATTTTGGTGAAGCGTTATAATATAAATTCTACTCCTTTCATAAAAAAGATGTGTATGTCTGTTGTAATATCTAAAGCAATATATATCTATAATATAGATATATATATATAGCCAGTCAACCAATTAAAAAATTAAAATGGAATATTAATTTTTTTTTAAGAGGCAGAAAAATGGAAGCAAAGGAACAAAATCAGAAAAAAATTAGAAAGCAAATAATGAAAATGCAGATATGAATGCAACCATACCAATAGTTGTATTACAGTTTGGTGTTATAAACATTCCATTAAAAAGTAGATACTGAAGCAGTAAGATTTTTAAAAATTAAAACTAACTATATACCTAAAAGAGATACATTTTACATACAAAGACACAGATATTTGAAAGTAAATGAATATAAAAAAAGATGTTCCAGGCAAAGAGGATGGATGACTCTATTAATATTTGATAAAATAGATTATAAGCGAAAGTATTGTTGATAATCGAAAGGGACAGTTCATAGTAATAATAGCAACAATCTATCAGGCAGGCATAAAACTTCTAAATGTGTACAATTCAATAAAAGATCCTCAGTAATACAGAAATAAAAATGTAAATGTTAAAGGAAATATAGGCAATTCCAAAATTACAGCAAGAGACTTAAATACCTCTCTCTGCAATTTCTAGAGCAACTAGACCAAAGGAAAAATTCAGTAGAGACCTAGGTATGAACAGTACTGTCTACCATTCTGATCTAATTGACATTTATAAAACACAGTGTCCACAGCCTCAGAGTGAATATTTTTTTGCAAATGCAAATGGTCCCCATCACTAAGTTAGATCATATTATGGGTCACAAAATACATATCAATATATTTAAGATTTAACTATTTTGTATTCAGAGAACACACTCTGTGTCATTTCAATTAAAATAAAAAATATAATCAAATTATAATTAGCAAACATCATCAAAATGATAAATTAATAACAATAAAAATCTAGAAAAATTCCAAATATCTGGAAAAAAACACACTTCTAAATAATTCAATTGTTAATGACTAAAATCACAAAAAAGAAAATATTTAGAACTAAATGATGATAAAAATACACCATACTAAAATTGTAAAATCTGACACAAGTTAGAGGAAAATTTATAGTGTTAAATGCTTATATTAGAAAGGAAAAAAATTTAAATGAATGACTCAAATTTGTACCTTAAGAAGCTAGAAAATGAAAAGTAAAGTAAACTTGAAGTAATTCAAAAACAGAAAACAATAGAGAAAAGAAATTGATTAAAGGGAATGCAGACAATGGAGGAAATTAGCAAGTCAAAAAACCTTGAAAAGATTATTTTTAAATTTAAAAACTCTAGCTAAATAGATTAAGAAAAGAGACACTAATCCCCAACATCAGGAATGAAAGGAGGTGATTCTATAGACATTAAAGAGATAATAAGACAGTATCAGGAATAACTTTATTTCAACAAATTCAACAGTTTAGATAAAATTTTAAAAATTATTTTATTTTGGGGGGGTTGTCATATATGGTTTTTATTATTTTGATGAATGTTCCTTCTCTGCCTATTTTGATGAGGGTTTTTATTATGAAGAGTTGCTGGATTTTATCAAATGTTTTTCCTGTAGCTATTGAAATGATCACATGATTTTTGTTTTAATTTTGTGTATGTGGGTGGATCACAATTATTGACTTGCATATGTTGACACTTCCTTACATTTCTGGGATAAAACCCACTCGATCGTGGAACATTATTTTTTTATGTACTGTTGAATTCAGTTTGCTAATATTTTTGTTGAGAATTTTCACATCTCTGTTCATCAGGGATAGTGGTCTGTAATTTTCTTTTTTTGTCGTTGTGTCTTCCTGGCTTTAGTATTAGGATGATACTTGCTTCATAGAATGAGTTAAGGAGAACTCCTTCCTCTTCAATCTTTTAAAATAGCTTCAGTAAAATTGGTACTAGTTCTTTATTGAAAATCTAATAAAATTCAGCTGTGGATCCATCAGGTCCTGGATCTTTTTTTTTTTCTTTTGGAAGTCATTTAACTACTGTTTCAATCTTGCTACTCATTATTAGTCTTTTTCTTCCTGATTCAACATTGGGGATTTGTATGTTTATGTTTCCAAGAATTTATCCATTTCCTCTAGATTGTCTAGTTGGTTTGCACAGAGGTATTCATAATAAACTTGGGTGATCTTTTGTATTTCTGTCATAGCAGTTGTTATGTCTCCATTTTATTTCTGACTGAGCTGATTTGAATCTTCTCTCTTCATTTCTTAATGAATCTAACTAGTGCTCTATTGTGTTTATCTTTTTCAAAGAACTTATTTTTCATTGTTCTTTGTATTATTTTGTTTTAATATTTCATTCAGTTATATTCGGATCTTCGTTATTTTTCTTCTGCTGGCTTTATATTTGGTTTGCTCATTTTTCTCTGGTTCCTGGAGGTGTGACAACTAGGTTGTTAATATGTGATCTTTCAGTCTCTTTTTAAATTATAGATATGTGGGTATAAGTCAGGATTAGCTATATAAGCAAGCTACCTGAAGCTGAAGTTTGGCCCTCCAACTGGCCCTCACTTCCCCTGGTTTAAGACCAGGTCCCCTTTGTGATGCTACGTGACATCCTTCCCTCTCCTGGTGGTGCCCGGGGACCGCCAATCTCTCCCTCGGGATAATGTGATTAATGTTCAGGTTCCACTTAGGAATGAAACTTAGTTATTTGTTTCTAAAATTGATCACTAAGTATGATGGTCTCCAACTCCAGCCAATTTGCTCTGAATTCCATTATTTTGTTCTTCTTTATGGCTGTGTAATACTCCATCGTGTGTATGTATCCAGTCCACTTTTGATGGGCAGTAGGGTTGGTTCCATGTTTTTGCTGTTGTGAATAGTGCAGCTATAAACATGTGTGTGCAGGTGTCTTTTTAGTAAAACAATTTATGTTCCTCTGGGAATATTCCCAGAAGGGGTACTACTAGATCATGTGGAAGGTCAATTTTTAGTTCTTTTAGGAATTGCCACACTGCTTTCCATAGAGGTTGAACTAGCCTGCACTCCCACCAATATTGCAGAATCATTCCTTTTTCTCTGCATCCTCACCAGCATCTGTTGTTTTTTGGTTTATCGAAAAGGCCATCCTTACTGGAGCTGGGTGGCATTTCATCGTAGTTTTGAATTGCATTTCTGTGATGATTAGTGAAGCTGAGCATTTTTGCAGGTATCTTTTGTATATCTTCTTTGGAAAAATGTTGGACCAAAAACCTAAATGTATAACCTCAAACTATAAGAATTCTAGAAGAAAGTATAGGAAACTCTCTTATGCACATTGTAGTAGGTAAACATTTCTTGATCAAATCCCCAAAAATGAATGCCACAAAAGATAAGAAAGACAAAGGGACCCCACCAAACCGAAAAGCTTTTGCACAGCAAAAGAAACGATCAAATGGGTGGGAGGACAACTCACAGAATGGAAAAAAAAATTGCTAATTACATATCTGACAAAGGTCTAATATCCAAGATCTACAAGGAACTCAAGCAAGCTGAAAAGAAAAAGAAAAAAAATGGGCAAAGGACATGATTTTTCAATCTTTAATGTAGTAGGCCCTAAGTGCTATAAATTTTTCTTTAAGCACAGCTATGGCGGTGTCCCAGACGTTTTTGTATCATTTTGCTTTGTTTTGTTTTGTTTGAATCAGGGTTTCACTCTGGCACCTAGCCTGGAGTGCAGTGGCACCATCAGAGCTCATTGCGGCCTCAAACTTCTGGACTGAAATAATTATTTTATCTCAGTTCCTGAGTACCTAGAACTACTTTAGAACTGGTGACCAGTTAATTTTTTTTTCTTCTTTTTGGGTAATGACAAGATCCTTCTTTGTTGCTCAGTTTGATCTCAAGCTCCTGGGCTCAGGCAATCCTCCCACCTCAGCCTCTTAAAGCCTGGGATTGCAGGTGTGAGTTTTTCATCTTGATTTCATTGTTGACCCAAGGATCATTCAGTAGTAGACTGTTTAACATCCATGTTTTTGTTTGAGTTATTTTTGGAGTTAATTTCTAATTTTATTCCACTGTGGTCTGAGAAGGTGCTTGATATGATTTTTTTTTTCTTTATTGATACTCGATTTGTGTGGTCTATCATATGGTCTATTTTGAAGAATGTTTCATATGTCTATGAGAAAATGTATATTCTGTAGATTTTGGGTGGAATGTTCTGTAGATATCTCTTAGGTCCATTTGCTCTAGGGTCCAGTTTGACTACAATGATTCTTTACTGACTTTCTGCATTGATGATCTGTCTATTGCTGTAGTAGAGTGTTGAAGTCTCCCACTATTATTGTATTGCTGTCTATCTCTTTTTTTAAGTTTAATAGAATTTATTTTGTAAAGCTGGGAGCTCTGGTGATAGATGCATATATATATTTTAAATTGATATATATTATTGTTGGATTGATCCCTTCATTATTATATAATAACCATATTTATCTTTTTTTGCTGTTGTTAATTTAAACTCTGTTGTATCAGATGTGAGAATGGCTACTCTTGTTTGCTTTTGATTTCCACTTGCATGTAATATTTTTTTCACCCCTTTATCTTGTCTATAGGAGTCTTTGTGTGTTACATGGGTCTCTTGAAGGCAGCATATTTAGATTGTGTTTTTTTATTCCATTCTGTCAGTCTATATATTTTAAGTGGGGCATTAAGAGCATTTATATTTAGGGTTAATAATAATATGTGAGGTGGTATTTCATTCACCATGCTAGTTGTTACCTAGTTACTTTATTTTATTTTTCTCTAATATGATGGTGTTCTAAAAATCCTGTGCACATAATAATTTTTGGTGTTTTCTACTGGTGTATTTTGACCTTTTCTTTTAATACTTAGTGCTTTTTTGAGTATTTCTAATAGAGCCAATCTAATGGTGACAAATTCCCTCAGCATTTGTTTGTCTACGAAATCCTTTATTTGTCCTTCATTTATATGAAAATTAGTTTTGCAAGATATAAAGTCTTTGGCTGACTGTTATTCTGTTGTGTGATTGCTGATAGGGTCCTAATCCCTTCTGGTTTGTAGAATTTCTACTGAGAACTCTTCTGTAATCCTTACAAGTTTATGTGACAAGTTATTTGATGGTTTTGTACCACTGCTCTGAAAAGTCTTTTCTTTATATTAATTTTGCATAACCTGATGACTGTATGCCTTAGGGATGACCTTTTTGCAATGAATTTTCTGGGAAACTGGGAGAACTGACAAAAGAAAAAAGAGAAAATTAGAATAGCCCTAAATATATTAAAGAGATATATTAATTATTAAAAAGTTACAGAGAAATTTAGACCCAAAGGTTTTCACTGGCTGATTATATCAAACATTCAAGAAAAAGCATCACAGCTATCTTACACAAACAGTTTTACAAATGGAAGAGAAAATAAGGGTGAATAGCTCATTTTAAAAGGTCAGCTTGACCCTAATTCCTAAACCTATCAAATACATTTAAAAATAAGAAAACTATAGGCCAACTTACCATACTTTAAAAACATTATAAAATCAAATCCAACAACATATAAAATGGGAAATACATTATAACCAAGTAGGATTTACCCTAGAAGTGGAAAATGTGTTTATCATTTGAAAATCAATCAGTGTAATTCACTATATTAACAGATAGAGGAGAAAAATTATACTATTTCCAAAAAAAAATTAAGTTTTAACATTTATATTCATAAATTTATAAATGATTAGCAATCTAGGAGTACTAGAGAACAAGTTAAATTGGAATGTCATCTACAAAAGGCTACAGTTATCATCATACTTAATAGGTAGAAGCATGATTCCCTCAGAAAAGTCAAGTCCTGTTAAAAATTAGCTCCCACCCACAAATACTTAAGCACACACTCACAAATCTGAACACACACACACACACACACATACACACACACATACACACACACACACAGTAAAATAGTGTGCCATTAAGGAGATTCAGCAGACACACAAATCTGTTTAGGGTCTGAAAATCTTAGAATACTTAAACAATAATCTGAAAGAAAATATGAAATTGTGCTAAAAAATTATAAATGCATATCAAACACTGTGAAGAAAGATAGGCAATGTTGAAGAAGAAACAGAGTTAGAAATAGAAATTATAGTTCTTGAAATTTTAAAAATCTCAAAGAATAGATTAGGTGAAGGATTAGAGAAGTTGAAAAGAAAATTAGTTATCTGAAAAATATATCTGAAGAATAACCCAAAGAATATGTACAGAGACAAAAATATTAAAAATATAAAAATAGAACTTAAAAGACATGAATAGATAGGATAAGAAAATTCAGACTATATATATATAAGGAGTTCTAGAAAAAGAATAGAAATACAGAAGAGATACTAATTGTAGAAATAATTTTGAGATGAAATAGAATGGAAATCATGAATTCTCTCTACTCTATTTGTGACTAAACTCTCTTTCATTTCTTATATAGTATATTTGTGCTTTATTACTTTTTCTTGGTCTTTGCTGTCTTGAGGTTAGTCTTTTTAATAACCCGCTCAAATAATCAGCTTTTGGGTTAATTAGGTAGTCAACAAACTTTTCGTAAAACAGCAGAGAGAAAATAATTTAGGCTTTGTGACTCATATACGTTCTCTGCTGTATAGTTCCTTATGTTTTTGCTTTGTTTTGCTTTCCTTTCTCTTTTAGTTGATACATACATTAGTGGGACACAAAGCGATTTTTTGGTATATGCATACAAATGTAATACACAAATCAGATTATTTAGCATGCACATTACTAGAAACTGTGTGTGTGTGTGTGTGTGTGTGTGTGTGTGTGTGTGTGTGTGTGTGTTGGGAACACAAAACTTCTCTCTTCTAGCTTTTTGAAAATACACCATAAATTATTGTTAGCTATATTCATCTGACAGTGCGACAGAACACTAGAACTTATTTGTCCTATCTGTAATATTAACTAGCCAAGCTCTCCTTATCCTACTCTTCCCCTTACTCTTTTTAGCCTGTAATATCCACGAGTCTACTTGTTGCTTCAATGAGCTCAACATTTTTTAGCTCCTCCGTGTGAGTGAGAACATGTTGTATTTACTTTTCTGTGCCTAGTTTATTTCACTTAACATAGTCTCCTCTAGGTGTGTCCATGCTGCTGCAAATGGTAAGATTTCAATCATTTTTATGGCTGAATAGTATTCTATTGTGTATATATACTATCCATTCATCTATTGATGGACAAGTATGTTGATTCCATATGTTGACTATTGTGGAAAATACTGCAGTAAACATTGGGATGCCAATATCTTTTCAACATACTGATGCAATTTTTTTTGGATATATACCCACTAGTGGGATTGCTGGATCATATGTTGCTTCTGATTTTTGTTTTGCTTGGTTTTGCTTTGAAAAACCTCCATAGGGTTTTCTATAACGGCTATACTACTTTGCAATCCTGACAAGAGTGTATAAGAGTTTCCATTTCTCCACATCCTATCTGTCATTTATTATTTTTTGTTATTTTAATAACAGCCATTCTAACTGTGATACCTTATTGTGCTTTGGGTTTGCATTTTTCTGATGATAAACATTTTAAAAATATACTTGATGGTCATTTATTTGTCTTCTTTTGAGAAATGTCTATTCAGATCATTGTTCATTTTTATTTTTTTTATTTCAATAGCTTTAGGGGTATAAATAGTTTTTGGTTGTATAGACATTTGCCCATTAAATTATAATAATAAAATTGTTTTTTATTGTTGAGTTTAGTTATTTATGTATTCTGGATATTGGCATCTTGCCAGATGAATAGTTTTTACAAGTTTTCTCCCATTTAAAATGTTGTCTATACACTCTGTTGTTTCCTTTGCTGTGTAGAAGATTTTAAATTATATATAGTCTCATTTATCTGTTTTTTTTGTTGTTGCTGCCTGTACTTTTAGTGTTATTCATAAAATCTTTGCCTAGACTAATGTTCTGAATTTCCTTCATGTTTTCTTGTAGTAGTTTAATTTTTAATCTTGTGTTAAAGTCTTTAATCAATTTTGAGTTTATTTTTGTACTCAATGAGGGATAGGTGCTAGTTTTATTCTTCTGCATAGTTTTTCAACAATACAGAAATTCATATGGAAACATAAATGACCACGAATAGCCAAAATAGTCCTCAGCCAAAGAAACAAACCAAGAAGTATAACACTTCCAGACTTTATTTATTTATTTATTTATTTATTTATTTGAGTTGAAGTCTCACTCTGTCGCACGGACTGGAATGCAGTGGCTGCTCCCGGCCACCACAGCCTCGACCTACTGGGCTCCGGCGATCCTTCCACCTCAGCCATCCGAGTAGCCGGAATTACAGGCATGCGCTACCACGCCCGGCTGATTTTTTGATTTATTGTAGAGATGAGGTCTCGCTGCCCAGGCCTGCAAGATCCCACTGTCTTGAATCCGCAGGATCAGGCAATCCACTCACTTCAGCCTCCCAAAGGTGCAGGATTACAGGCTGAGACACTGAGCCCTGCTTACACTTCCAGACTTTAAACTTTATTGTAAGGCTACAATAAACAAATCAGTCTGATACTGATACAAGAACAGGCATATAGACCAATGAAAATGGATGGAGATTCCAAAAACAAAACCTCAATTTCTCAACAAACACATCTTCGACAAAGCCTTCACCAACAACCACTGGGGAGAAGAGAACCTATTTAGTAAATGGTGCTGGGAAAACTGACTGACCTCATGTAGAAGATTGAAACAGGACCCCTACCTGTCACCATACACAAAAATCAAATCTAAATGGATCAAACACCTAAATGTAAAACCTCAAACTATAAGAATCTAAGAAAACACGAGATACTATTAAAGAGATTGGAATAGACAACCAATTCCTGATCAAAACCCTAAATACCCATGCCATAAGAGATAAGTTAGACAAGTGGGACCTTATCAAACTGAAAAACTTCTGCAAAGCAAAAGAAATCCTCAAGAGAGCAGGGAGACAGTCCACAAAATGGGAAAAAAATATTTGTCAACTGTCTATCTGACAAAAGCCTAACATCCAGGATCTATAAGGAACTCAAATGTGCTGAAAGAAGAAACAAACAGCCTTATTAAAAAGTGGGCAAAAGATATGCATAGACACTTCTCAAAAGAAGACATATGAGCAATCAACAGATACATGAAAAAATGCTCAACCTCATTAATCGTTAAAAAATGCAAATTAAAATTACACTGAAATACCACCTAACTCTAGTCAGGATGGTCATCACCAATAACTCAAAAACCAATGGATGCTGAAGAGGATGCAGGGAAAAGGGAAAACTTCTACACTGTTGGTGGGAAGACACTGACCTCAGTGGAAGACAGTATGGTGGTTCCTAAAAAAATCTAAAAATCAATCTTCCACATGACTCAGCAACCCTCCTTCTGGGAATATCCCCAGAGGAACTCAAATCATTCCATAAAAAATATACCAGCAAACATGTTTATTGCAGCATTACTCACGATAGCAAAAACATGGAATCAACTGTGCTGGCCGTCAAAAGTGGACTGGATTAAAAAATGTGATAATATACATGATGGAATATTACACAGCCATAAAGAAAGACAAAATTATGGATGTTGCAGCAGCTTGCATGGGATTAGAGTCTATAATACTCAGTGATCTACCACAGAAACAAAGAACCGAGTACCATATGTTCTCACTCATAAGCAGACCCTGAACATTTGTCATGGTACTATAAGAAAGGGATGGGCAGTAGTGGAGAACTGCCAATGTTGGGAGAGGGCACATAGCATCAATAAAGCTACCTGATCTCAAACCAGGTGAAGGGGAGACCAAGAAGAGGCCCAAACTTCACCTGTACAATAACCACTTGTGTACCTAATCCTGTATTGTACTCCACACCTTGAAAATAAAAAATAAAATAAGCCGGGCTCGGTGGCTCGGCCTGTAATCCCGTGTCTTGGGAGGCTGAGGTGAGTGAATTGCCTGAGCCCGCGGGTTCGAGACCCGCCTGGGCAACTTGGCGAGACCTCATCTCTACAATAAATCAAAAAATTAGCCGGGCGTGGTAGCGCACGCCTGTAGTTCCAGCTACTTGGAAGGCTGAGGCGGGAGGATCGCCGGAGCCCGGCGGGTCGAGGCTGCGGTGGCCGGGAGCGGCCGCGGCACTCCAGTCTGGGCGACAGAGTGAGACTCCAACTCAAAAAATAAATTAATTAATTAAATAAATAAATATCCAGTTTTCCCAATGCCATTTATTAAAGAGACTGTCCTTTCGCCAATGTATGTTCCTGACTCCTTTGTCAAACATCAGTTGTCTGCAAATACGTGAATTGATTCCTGAGCTCTCTGTTCCATTGATCTGTGCAGATTTTTTTTTAACTATCATATTGTGCGTGTGTGTTTTTGTTGTTTTACGACTTCGTAGTGTATTTTGAAGTCAGGTAGTGTGACGCCTTCCGCTTTGTCCTTTTGGCTCAATATCGCTTTGAATATCAGGGATCTTTTGTTATTTTGTACATGCATTAGGATTATTTATTTCTGTTTTCAGAATTCTCTGTCTTTAACTTTTGATAATTTGACTGTAATGTGTCCCATGAGGCATCTTTTTAGATTGCATCTATGGATTTTTAAAAATTTCCTATATCTAGATATCTATAATTCTCCCAAGACTTGGGAATTTTTTGCCCATCGTTTCATTAAGTTTATTAACATAAACTTAAGATGAATAGGACACTTAAGTTTATGTTAAGAAGAGCGTAAGGTATGGGTATAGGGATTCATATAATGAGAGCAAGGGATAGGGCGAGTGCAGAAGTGATGATGTATAGTAAAGATTTGGTGCAATGGTTGAAGGGGTTCTTTGCTGAACAGTTTTATGGCATCTGTGAAAGGTTGAAGGAGGCCATATGGTCCAGTGATGTTAGGTCCTTTTCTTATAGTAATACAATGGTTGTTCAAGTTCCCCTTATGTGTGAGAACATGTGATACTCAGTTCTTCGTTTTTGTGACAGATCACTCAATACTACAGACTCTAAGTCCATCCAGGTTGCTGTGAAGTTCATGATTTTGTTCTTCTTTATGGCTGCGTAATATTCCATCATATATAAGCACCACATTTTTTTTTTAAGTTGGAGTCTCACTCTGTGGCCCAGACTGGAGTGCAGTGGCCGCTCCCGGCCACCGCAGCCTCCACCTGCTGGGCTCCGGCGATCCTTCCGCCTCAGCCTTCCAAGTAGCTGGAACCACAGACGCGTGCTACCATGCCCGGCTAATTTTTTATTTATTGTAGAGATAAGGTCTTGCCAAGTTGCCCAGGTAGGTCTCAAGCCCCGCGGGCTCAGGCATTCCACTCACCTCAGCCTCCCCAAGGCGCGGGATCACAGGCTGAGCCACCGAGCCTGGCTGTACCACATTTTTTTATCCAGTCCTCTTTTGATGGGCAGCATGGTTGGTTCCATGTTCTTGCTATTGTGAACAATGCTGCAATAAACATACATGTGCAGGTATCTTTTTTATAGAGTGATTTGAGTCCTTCTGGGTATATTTCCAGTAGGGGGATTGCAAAAAACCCAACTTTTTGTTTTGCTGATCTTTGGTGTGTTTTGGTCTCTATTTTATTTAGTTATGTTTTGATCTTTATTATTTTTTTCTTCTGCTGATTTGGGGTTTGGTTTATTACTTTTTTGTTACTTGAGGTTCCTAATTAAGTTATTTATTTGAAATCTTTCTAATTTTTTATTAATGAAGACTTTTATTGCTATAAATTCCTCTCTCAGTATTGCTTTTCTATATATCATGGGTTTTAGTATGTTGTGCTTCTATTTTCATCTGTTTCAAGAAATTTTATTTTTTCTTAATTTCTTCATAGAACCATTGATTGTTCAGGAGCAGGTGGTTTAATTTTTATATATTTGTATAACTTCCAAAGTTCTCATTGGTATTAGTTACTAGCTTTATCTCATAGTGATCTGATATGATTTCAGATTTTTAAAACTTGTTGAGACTGGGTTAACATATGGTATGTCTTTGAGAATGTTTCATGTGCTACTGAGAAGAATGTGTATTCTGCAGCTGTTAGTTGAAATGTTCTGTAAATGTCTGTTAGGTTCATTTGGTCTACAGTGCGATTTAAATTTGATGTTTCTTTGTTGCTATTCTGTCTAGATTATCTGTCCAATTCTGAAAGTGGAGTCGTTGAATTGATTCCTTTGTCATTAGTGACTTTCTTTCTCTTATGTTTTTTTTTTTTTAAGGAGCACACTAATTTTATTATACTGATTCAGAGAAGTAAATGTAGATATATTTTGTAAAATAATTTACATAATTTTCATAATTTCTTCATATATGGTCTTGAAATTTTAATACAAGCAATTATATTGGTAATATCATTTTGTTTCTTTCTAATGCAACTTTTTATTATTAATTTTCCTTTTTGTTTAATACTATCCACAACAATAGTTCTTAATGCGTGGCAGTTTGCTTTCTGATTAAAAGCATATGTCGTTTATGTTTTTTGACTTTCAGTCTATTTTGTCTAATGTAAGTATATCT
This sequence comes from Carlito syrichta, assembly GCF_000164805.1. Taxonomy (NCBI): domain Eukaryota; kingdom Metazoa; phylum Chordata; class Mammalia; order Primates; family Tarsiidae; genus Carlito; species Carlito syrichta. The sequence continues at coordinate 475,751 of NW_007247481.1, forward strand.
ACTCTTGAATGGCTTTGGTTTCCATTTGCAATGAATCTCTTCCCTTCATTCTCTGTGTGTGTCTTTACAGGTGAAATTAGTCTCTTATAAGAAAGAATATAGATGGATCCTGTTTTTAAATCCATTGAACCAGTCTACATCTTTTAATAGGGGGATATAAATTGTTAAATGGCTAAGTCACCTATTAAGGTTGCTACTGACAGGTGATTACTTACTCCTGTCATATTGTTACTTGTTTTCTGATTGTTTTGTATATTCTCTGTTTCTTATTCCTCTATTATTGTTTATCTTTATAGTTTGATCATTTTCTCTAGTGGTAACATTTAATTTCTTTCTCTTTTTCTTTTGTGCATCTATTCTATAAGTGAGTTATATATTTTTGTTTGTTTTCATTATAAGATTATTGTCTTTTTGCTTTCATATGTAAGATTTTCTTGAACATTTCTTATAAGGCCAATTGAGTAGTGGTAATTTTTTTTCAGTTTTTGCTTGTATTAGAAAGACTATTTCTCCCTCATTTCTGATGAATAGCTTTGCTAAGTACAATATTTTGGACTCACATTTATTTTCTTTTGTTACTTTGAATATATCATTCCTTTCTCTCCTGGTCTATAAGTTTTCTGCTAAAAAAAAATCTGCTGTTTGTCTAAAGAGAATTGCCTAATATGTAACTTGATAGTTTCCTCTTGCTATTTTCAGCTGTCTTTAACTTTTGATAATTTGACTGTAATGTAACCCATGAGGTATCTTTTTAGATTGCATCTATGGATTTTTTAAAATTTCCTATATCTAGATATTTATAATTCTCCCAAGACTTGGGAAGTTTTTGCCCATTGTTTCATTAAGTAGTTTGCTTATTACTTTCCCCATCTTGTTTCCTTCTTAAAATCCCAGATTGTAAATATTTGTTTACTTAGTGGTACCCATATGTCATTTAGACTTTCTTAATTCCTTTTTATTTTTTATCAGTCTGGAATGTTTCAAAAGACTTGTCTTCAAATTTAGAAATTCTTTCTTCTGCTTGATCTAGTCTAATGTTGACCTTCTCAGTTGCATTTTTATTTCATTTATTGAATTCTCCAGTCCCAGTGTTTTTATTAGGTTCTGTTTTATGATATTTATCTCTTTGTTGAATTTCTCATCCAGATCAAAAGTTGTTTTCCCTGATTTCATTGTATTTTCTATCTGTATACTCTAGTGTCTCACTGAGTTTCCTTAAGAGCATTATTTTGGGAGACTAGGTCCAAGACACTTGACTAGAAGTAGCTAGCATGCACCTCTCATATGGAGAGGAGCAAAAATAGAAGAGAATCCCAACACTCCAAGCAGGATGACCAACAGCACACCCTGGTATTCAAGAGGGATGCAAAAGGACCTACAAAAGGCAGAGAAGAGTGAAATCAGAAAGCTTGCCGATCTGAACTCAGTATGGAGCTGTGGAAGTTTCCAGAAAAAAGAATGACTACGTGAACAAGTGAGGAAAACTCAGAAACCCACACCACCACCATGGACCCTTGTAATTTAAGTCAAGGGTCTCTGTGAACTCCCTCTAAACCCTAAGGTCAGCACAGAATTATAACTGATGACTGTGTCGAGACATTTTCCAAGCCTACATGGATCCCCGCAGGCCACTGCTCCCTATTCAACTTGGCACCAGCTGCCACTTTCCCCTCTAAAAGGAAAGGTTCAGTGTTCTTCTGTGAAGGGTAAATGCTTTCTAGCAGCTGTACACTCTGTCCCTGTTGCCCCAGGCCAGCGAGGGCGCAGCCTAGTGGCATGATATCATGTGTTCCCTGTATAAACAACGCAGCTGAAATAAGTGGGAATAGTGAACTGTCAGGGTGCCTCCTCCTTATCCATCTATGCTGTTTCTCTCAAATGCGGATGGATCACCTGTTCCGAGCTTGCAAAGCACATATAAAACCCACAGCCATTTGAACACCATGGAAGAGACCCACTTTTCCTCAGGCAAGCCAAAATAAAAGTCCTTTGGAAAGCCCTCTGTGGCATTTGCACGCATCCCCCACAACATTACGCACACCATCATCCAAAATTAGCAAGAAAAGCAAACTGTCGGGGAGACCTGTACTCTCTCCTATCTCAGCTGCTTCTCCCCATGTGAGGATTTCCTGCTCCAGGACCCAAAGGAACAAGCAGTACACCACACCAACCTGATCACTGCAGCTGGGGCCTGGTGGGCCTTAGAAAGTTCAACTGAAGTGTAGCTGCTGCTAGCAGTTCTTATTTTTAAGTGACTTTCACAGGCCAGCAGCCTGAACTACACTACCTAACAGCAACAATAACAAAAAACACCACCACAACTAGTAACCTCCAAGACAGTCACATCACAACTCTAGCTGCAACAAGAGAAGCTGTCCAGTGCACTGGCCTTCTGAAGACCCTCAGTAATGAAGCCAGTTGATCATATACAACATATACCAGAGCCTACCCAAAAGAGAAAAAATTTTAAAATCTCAAAAAGCCCCATCCTAATGACAGCAATCTAAAATAATAATAATAGTAATAATGAAAATAATAATAACGAAGAGAGAGAAAAGCATCTGCAGATGGGAAGAAAGCAGTGCAAGAACTTTAGCAACACAAAAACACCGTTTCATTGGCCCTCCCAAATGATTGCACCACATCCCAAGCAATTAATCCTTTCTAGAGTGAATCATTCATAATGACAAAAAATGAACTTTGAATATGGATGGTAAAGAAACTCAATGAGATTTAAGAGAAAGTAGACTGACAAATCAAAGAGCCCATGAAAAAAGTTCACAAATTGAAAGCTGACATGGTGATTCTAGAAAAGAACCAAACTAAACCCCTGTAACTGAAGAACTTACTACAGAAATTTCAAAACACAGTTTGCAAGTCTTACCAGACTGGACCAAGCAGAGGAAAGCATTTCAGAGCTTGAAGATTGAGCTTTTGAATCAACCCAGTGAGACAAAAATAAAGATAAAAGAATTTTTAAAAATAATGTTTTTGAGAGGTTGGGATTATGTAAACAGGCAAAATCTACAGCTGATCAGAGCTCCTGAGAGAGGAGAATATGGGAGAACCCTAGAGAAAGTATTTGTGTACACAATCCATGAAAACTTTCCTTATCTTGCTGGGGAGATTGTCATACAGATACAAGAATTCAGAGAACTCCTGTGAGATACTATATGAGATGACCATCTTTAAGGCACATAATCATCAGACTAGCCAAGGTTAGCACAAAAGAAAAAAATCTTAAAGGCAACTATAAAAGGAGACCAATAAGAATTCATCTGACCTCTCAGCAGAAAGCATACAGGCCAGAAGAGATTGGAGGCCTATTTCTAACATTCTTAAAGAAAAGAAATGCCAGTCAAGAGTTTCTTACTCTTCCAAACTAAGTTTCATAAACAAAGGTGGTATAAAGTCCTTCAGACAAAAGCAAAAACTAAGGAAATTCCTCACCTCTAGGCTGGCCCTACAAGAGATGCTTAAGGGATTTCTCAACATGGAAATGAGAAAACAATACCAACTAACACAAAAGCACAACTAAGCATATAGCTTATAGACCACATAAATGGCCCACAAGACCAATACCATATAGCCACTTCTTCACAATACTTTTACAGGAAAAAAAGTCTGCGCATATTTATACTAACCTTGATTGTCAATTGCCTTATACCCCACTTAAAAGATACAGAGTGGCAAACTAGATTTTTAAAAAAGACCCATTCTTCTGCTGCCTTCAGGAGACCCATCTCACCTCTAATGACACACATAGGTTCAAGGTAAAGAGATTGAGAAAGATCTACCATGCAAACAGAAAACATAAAGGAGCAGTGATCACTATACTTGTATCAGATAAAACAGACTTTAAACAATTGTAAAAAAAGACGATGAAAGGCACCACATAATTATAATAAAAGGTTCAATAAAACAAGAAGTAATTACTATTCTAAAAATATATACACATCTAACAATGAAGCACCCAGATCTTTAAAACAATTATTAAGAAGAGTTAGATAACTCTAAGAGGAGTTAGATAGGCACATGATGATAGCAAAGGACTTCAATGCCTCAAACAACTTCAGATTGATCATCAAGTCAGAAAACTAACATAGAAATCATACACTAATTAATTTTGTCATTGAACCAATTGGGCTTAGCAGGTATCTGCAGAATACTTCACCCAACAGCCAGAGACTATACATTTTTCTCATTCATACATGGAACATACTCTAAGATCAACCACATGATCAGTCACAAATCAAGTCTAATAAATTCCGAAAAATTGAAATCAGACCAAGCCTCTTCTCTGACCATAATGGAAGAAAAATAGAAATCAACACGAGGAGGAACCCTCAAAACCATACAAATATACAGAAACTAAACAACTTGCTTCTGAACAAGAGTAAACATTGAAATCAAGAAATAAATTTTAAAAATTATTTAAAACAAATGAAAATAAAACACAACACACCAAAACTTTTAGGATACCACAAAATCGATGTTAAGAGGGAAATTTATTACACTACTTGCACACATCAAGAATTTAGAAAAATCTGAAATAAACAATCTACTTCCCCCCTCCTCAAAAAAGCAAGAACAAACTAAACCCCAAAACCATTAAAATAAATCACCATTAGGGCAGAATTAAACAAAACTGAGACCAAAAAATCTATACAAAGGATCTACGAATCATAAAGTTGGCTCTTTGAAAGGGTAAACAAGATTGGCAGATCACTGGCCTGATTGACAAAAAAAGGAAGAGAAAACCCACACACATACAATAAAAAATAGAAAATGTAATGTTGTAACTGATTCCAAAGAAATACAAAAGATCCCCAGAGATATAAACACCTATAGGCACTTAAACTAGAAAATCTAGAAGAAAGGAAAAATTCCTGAGAAAACACAACATCCCAATACGGAACAAGAAGAAATTGCAACTGTGAACAGAGCAATAATGAGCTGTGAAATTGAGTCAGTAGTAAAAGACCTATCTACCAAAAAAAGTAATAATAAAATACAAAGATATGCAAAGAAGACCTCATACCAATTCTTTTGAAATTATTCCAAAAGTCAAGGCGTATAGTCTCCTCCCTAATTCATTCTATAAAGTCAATATCCTGATACCAAAATCTGAAAGACACAAAAAAGAAAGAAAACTATGACCAATATCTCTAATGAACATATTCACAAAAATCTTCAACAAAATACTAATAAGCCACACCGAGCAGCATATCAAAAAGATTATTCATCAGGATCAGGTAGACTCTATTCCTGGGATGCAAGTTTGGTTCATGATATGCAAATCAATCAATGTACTCTACCATATAAACAGAAGTAAAAACAAGAGCTACGTGACTATCTCAATAGATGCAGAAAAAGCGTTCAATAAAATTCAGCATTCACTCATAATAAAAACCCTCAACCATCTAGGCACTGAAGGAACATACTTCATAATAGTAAGAGCCACCCATGACAAACCCACAGCCAACATCATAATGAATGGGCAGAAGTTGGAAGCATTCCTTCCATGAATTGGAACAAAAGAAGCATGTCCACTGTCACCACTCCTGTTTAACATAGTACTTGAATTCTTAGCCAGAGTAATCAAGGAAAAATATGAACAAAAAGGAGGAAGGTAAACTATCCCTCTTTTCAGATGATATGATTCTGTATCTAAAACATCCTAAAGATGCCACCAAAAGACTCTGAGCTAATAAGTGACTATAGTAATGTCTCTGGATACTAAATCAAAAATCAGTAATTCAAAATATTAACTCAAAACTCAGTAGCAGTTCTTATACATCAACAACATTCAAACTGAGAATGAATTCAAGAATTATTTCCACTTATACAATAGCCACAAAAAATAAAATAAAATACCTGGAAATATATCTAACAAAGAAGATGATATATCTCTACAATAAGAAATACACAATGCTGCTGAAAGAAATCAAAGATGATACAAACAAATGTAAAAACATTCCATGCTCATGGATTGAAAGAATCAATATTATTGAAATGTCCATACTGCCCAAAGTCTTCTACAAATTCAATGCAATTTCTATTAAACTACCAGCATCATTTTTCACAGATCTAGAAAAACAATATTTATATTCAAGTGGAAGCTAAAAGAGGCCAAATAGCCAAGTCATTCCTAAGCAAAAAGAATAAGATGGAAGGTATAACATTACTGGACTTTAAGCATTACTACAAGGTTACAGTAACCAAAACAGCATGGTACTGAGAGCAAAATAAGCTTATAGGGCCAATGGAACAGAACAGAGAACCTAGAAATAAAACTGCTCACCCACACTCAACTGATTTTTGACAAAGCGCCCCCCCCCCAAAAAAAAAAATGAAGAAAGGACACTCTATTTACTAAATGGTTTTGGGAAAACTGGCTAGCCATATGCAAAAGAATAAAAATGGAACCTTTTCTCTCACCATATATAAGAACTAACTCAAGTTGGACCACAGACCTGAAACTATAAAAATCTTAGAAGAAAGCTTAGGAAATACTCTTCTGGACATTGATCTAGGCAATAAGTTTATGCCCAATTCCTCAAAAACAAATGCAGGAAAAAAAAATTGACAAGTGGAAGCCATCTAAGCTAAAGAGTTTTTGCAGAGCAAATGAAACTAGCCACAGAGTAAACAGACAGCCTACGAAATGGAAGAAAATATTTGCAAACAATGCATTCAACAAAGCCCTATTTTCCAAATTCTGTAATAAACAAATCCATAGGAAAAAACAAACAACCCCATTTAAAAGTGGACAAAGGACATTTCTCAAATGAACACACCCAAGTGGCTAATAAACAAATGAAAAAATGCTCAATTTCACTAATCATCAGAGAAATGAAAATAAAAACCAGAATGAGATACCATGTCACACCAGTCAGAATGGCTATTACTAAAACGTGAATAAACAACAGATGTTGGTGAGGCCATGGAGAAAAGGGAATGCTCATACACTTTTCTTGGGAGCATTAGCTAGTTCAGCCCCCGTGGAAAGCAGTTTGGAGATTTCTCAAAAGCTAAAAGTAGGTTTTCCATATGACCTAGCAATCTCACTACTGGGTATATACTCAAAGGAACATAAATTGTTATACCAAAAAGACACCTGCATTCTATGTTTATCATGGCACTACTCACAGTAGCAAATCATGGAACCAACCTTGGTGCCCATCAACAGTGGACTGGATAAAGAAAATATGTTATATATACATCATAAAATACTATGTACCCATAAAGAAGAATGAAATCATGTTCCTTGCAGCAATGTGGATGCAGCTGGAGGCTATTATTCTAAGCAAACTAACACAGAAACAGAAAAATGAATACCACACATTCTTACTTATAAGTGGGAGTTATATACTGGTACATATAGTCATAAAGATGAGAACAACAGACACTGGGGACTCCTAGAGGGGGAGATAGGGCATTAAGGGTTGAAAAACTACCCATTGGGTAGCATGCACATTATTTGGAGGATGAGCTTAATAGAAACCCGATTCTCATCCTCACACAATATATCAATGTAATGAACCTGCACATGTACGCCTTGAAACTACAATTTAAAACAAACATTAAGGAAGATCATTATTTTAAATTTCTTTTCAGTTATTTTGTTGATTTGGGGAGGGTGTTACTGGAAAATTATTGTATTTCTTTGTAAGCATCATGTTTCTTTCCTTTTCATGTTTTTTGTCTCCCTATGTTTATATTTGCACGTCTCATATAATAGTCACTTCCACTTTTATGGAGTAGTTTTCAGAGGGAAAGTCTTTTTCCTACAGATGTATGTATAGTGTCCGATTGGGTAAGGTCCTTTTGTTTTGGTTCTGGACAGGAGCCATAGCGTATTCTTCATATAATTTCTGTAATCAGTGTCAGTGGTGTCTGCAAGTTCCTTAGTGACTTAGGCTATGGTTATTTGTGGAAACTGTGGGGCAACTTTGCTGGGGACAGGAATGCCAAGCTGGTTGGTTTTCAGGACCCTGTCGGGCATGTGGGGGTATATGGCAGTCCCACTGCTGGAGGAGTGCATTTGCTGGTAGTGGTAATGGCAAGTCCTGAGCTGGCCAGGTCTTCAGTTCTTGGGTAGTACACGTGGGCACCAGCGGTTTAGGCAGTGGATCCTGGATGAGAGGTCACTGGGTTTCTAGGTGGCTCTCAAGTTCTAGGGAGTGCATGTGGTGACTCCCTGTGTCCTGAGGGCAGCCTCCCTTTTTTACAAGATCACCAGTTCTCCGAGGTGTAAAGTACTACATGGACACGGATGCCAGGGATACATGTGTACCACGAAGTCCAGCTGGTGTCGTCATGCTGTAACCCTCTTGCCGAATGTGGTGAAATTTCAATGATGTTCCAGGGATGTGAAGATGTAAAAGCTATTGGGCCCTCGGACAAGATGTGATCTGGTAGTGGTTCCAGTCTCAAACTGACGCCATGCTCCAGCAGCCTGGGACTCAAGTGGTGGGAAGACCCAGCATAGATTTTCTCTCTTGAGCAATGCAGTTGCATAAACTCCAGTCAGTTCCCTCTATTAGGCTCAGGGCCCATAAGAAATAAGGGATTCTCCTGTAGTTAAGACTGCACGTAGCTGTGGTGGGACTGTGAACTGCTGGGTATCTACCCTTACCTTTCTCCCTGCAGTGGGGAGGCCCTCTTGGCTCCTAACTGATCCCGGCCACCTGTTTCACTTTCCTTTCTATGGTGTTGTCTTGAGTTTCTCTGCCTCATAGGAGCTTTGTCTGTTCCTTGTTAAATTCCAACTGTTCACATTTAGATCACCTTTTCCATGTGTGGTTATGTTGTTTTGGTCCTTCGTTATGAAGAAGGCAAATGCTGGGTGCCTCCAATCAGGCCTCTTGATCTGCTTTTTGTTTTCCATCTAACATTTACTAATGTAAAAGCCACTCTTAGCTCCTGGGTCATGCAAAAACAGAACAAAGGTTCAATTTGGCCCATGGGTCATGGGTCATGGTTTTTCAACCTCTGGTTTAGTTGATGGTCTCTGATTGTTTTTGTTTTGTTTTGTTTTCTATTTAATTAATTTTTGCTTTTATCTGTTATTTCCTTCTATCTATTTCCTAATATCTACTCATTTGCTCACTTTTTTATTTTGTTTGAAATCTGTTATTACCCTTACTTTTGAATTCAAACTTTACTAGAGAATTTTATGTTGAAAATTTTTACTTAAGCATCTTAAATAAATTATTCTATTTTCCTCTGAATGCTGCTATTATCAGCCTTCTGTTTTTCTGACAAATTCTACTCAGAAAGAAATTTGCTTATGCATAGCATACCCATATGGAAGAATACTAGAAAGTCTTGCAATTTTTAAAACATATCATACAGACAGTTATTTTTCTCATTTCTAACATTTATTATTTGTGTTTTATATATTGTTTTTCTTGAGTAAGCTTTCCAGAATTTTATTTCTATTTCATTAAATTTTTTAATAAACAACTTTAAAAATGTTTTCACAAATTGTCTATTTAATCACTATTAATTTATTTTCTTTAAAATAAATCTTTCTTTTTATCTTAATTTGTAAGGCTTTTTCTAGTTCCTAAAACTGAATTATTCAAGCCTTATTTTTTCTTATTTTCTACTAAGTAGGTGTAAAGTCTTCTATCATCCACAAAGTCTTTAACATGCTTACTCTCTCTTTTCTCCTAAGGTTATTACAATATTTTTCATTTAGCAAGGTTTTATATTTTAAAATAGTTTCAGATTTACAGAAAAGTTGCAAGATAGTACAGTTTCCATAACTCACACTATTTCCCCCATTGTTAACATCTTAGTTTAGTATGGCATATTTGTCACATCAGTAAACAAGTGTTGATACATCAGTATTATCTAAAGTTTGTGCTTTATTCAAATTTTCTTAATTTTTACCTCATGTCCCTTTTCTATTTCATAATCATATCTAAGACACCAAATTACTTTTAGTCTTCATGTCTCTTTAGGTTCCTCTATATTACGCCAAATTCTCAGTTTCCTTGTATTCGTTTTTTTTTATGACCTTGATATTTTTGAGTAGTGTAGAATGTTTCTCAGTTAGGATTTGTCTGATTTCTCATAACTAGACTGAAGTTATGAGTTTCAGGGAAGACGGCAATGCAACAAGGAAGATATGGCAAATGAATAGAGGAGTCAACTGAATCAGCTCCCAAGGTTCAAAGCAACAATTTTAGCTGCAAAATGTACAACATAATATTAAATTGTAACCCAAAATGTAAAATAAATATCCACAAGTTCATACTAGTATAAAGAAATGTTTGGTTGAATTAGTAAATAAATGGGAAAGGGAAGAATAAACAAATTTTTCATACAGAAGCATTCAAATACTTTATGTAGATACTCTCCTTTTTTTTTTTTTTTTTCTTTTTTTGAGTTAGAGTCTCACTCTGTCACGCAGACTGGAGTGCAGTGGCCGCTCCCAGCCACCACAGCCTCGACCTGCTGGGCTCCGGCAGTCCTTCCCCCTCAGCCTTCCAAGTAGCTGGAACTACAGGCGCGCTACCACACCCGGCTAATTTTTGACTTATTATAGAGATGAGGTCTCGCCAAGTTGCCCAGGTGGGTCTCAATACTCTCTTTTCAAGGAAGGAAAGTGTGATTGGCCACTCCTTTTGTGACCGCACATAGTAACTTCCTTTCAAAGAGTAAAGGGAAAATGAAAAAGTGACGGATATTCTTGTTACTTGTCTTACTGCTTTTGGGATGCTCTGACAAAATTACTTATACTAGGTAATTTATAAACAACAGAAATGTATGACTTACAGTTCTAGAGGCTGGGAAGCCCAAGATGAAGGTGCTAGCAGAAACACTGTCTGATGAGACCTGAGTCCTTACATCATAGAGGGATGAAAAGGGCTCTCTTAAACCTGTTTTATTTAGGTGTTGATTTTATTCATGACTCAATCACCTCCCAAATGTCCCACCTCTCAATACCGTTATGTTGGAAGTTCGGTTTAAACCTCTGAATTTTTGAGGAACACAGACATTCAGTCCATAGCACTGCCCATTAGGATTCTGCTGGCCTCAGGTGTTCTGTGTCATGAAGCCTTGGATACTGCAATTTTCAGTTTTTCTTTCTCTTCAGTAGTCCCTAAATTTGTAGTTTTTGGATTGTGTGTATTTGTTTTTGTTTGTTTCTCTGTATAGTTTTCTAAGGGAGAAAAAGTATGATTCACAACTAAGTTGCCACCATTATTCTGCTGGAAGATGCTCTTGAAAATTATGAATGAGGTGACAAGAAGAGTGCAATTGGCTTTTAAAATCATTTCTCTTTGGGTTAGCTTTTGTTCCTGTGTCAGGAGGAATAGTTAAGAGTCTTCCTCCTCTCACATATCTCTTTCCTCCACTGTAATAGAATACTTTAATAATATTTTTTAAATTATCTTTTGATAATAAGTACAATAATATAATAAGTATTTCGATTTTACCTTATAGCTTGTTGTTTTAGGGAAATTTATAATTGCTTCGCTCCATATATAAAGAGTGGAAATCACGATTTTTGATAGCTGATTTTTAAATCTATTCTCCAATATTAGAAACAGAATGGTCTTCATTGTATTCAGAGTGATAGAATCAATTTTTTAAAATTGTATTTCATTGGGGCATTACAATTATTTTAACAAGTCTTTGAATATCATGAGATAGTATAATATTTTGGAAAGTATATTGAAGATGAGGTCATATTATTTATAATAATAAAACCCAAGTCATACAACCTTCAGGAATACATGAACTACTTGATGACTAATGTATATTATTGTCATTTCAGCTGTTACATTCTAAGTAGATACAGAAAAGGAAATGACTGAATTGTACAAAACTGCAAAGTGACATTAGGAATAAGGTAGAATCTAGTGGAACATACAATTTTAGGGCCCAGAAAAAGAAGTGTTTTATAATGTTGTGGTCTGACTGCTTCTTTGTATCATCACTACTGAGGGATTTATAAGAATATGTTTGCCCTGCCACTCTGAGGAGAAAATTTATTAGAGGGTTTTTAACCTTAAAGTAGTAAAGAACAATGACTGTATTTGCTTTTAGTGATTAAAATGGAACTTTCCTCTATTGAATGTATTCTGTGATTTAAATTTCATGGAAAAGTCTAAATAAACTTGCAAGGAAAAAAAGCTATCACATAGCTTGTGATTAGATTAAATTCCTATCAATAGGCCAGCAGGTACTTAAAAATAACTGTAGTGATAGAATAATGACTGATGCTCTCCCATGACAAAAAACTAATTTATGCTCCATTGAAATCAAATGCAGTCACATGGTATGATGTCATTCTTATGCCTTCAAGTTTTCTCCAGAGTGTGACTTCAATTTTAGATAGATGTTCTTTGATAATATGCTTTTTATAATGTCTCTGCTTGGAAACAAGTATAAAGTGTGAACAGACTATGAGTGAACAAAATCATTTATGCAAAGATTCTGCATTGCATTATCTCAAGAATTCATGGGGACATTGGTTATACTGATTCTTCTCTGTTATTGGCTTTTCCCACTTTACATTCACATTTCCAAGAGAAATTAGCTTCTCCTTCTTGGCCAGTATCTCTCCCCTGAGCTATCATGGCTGCCTTAAATTATGGGAAGAAAACCTAGATTAATGCTGCCTGGATTTTCTCTAAAATGATCCAGGTTCTGCTTTCTATTGTTTTGGTACAAAGACTCCTGCCATGTACATGGAGCTTTGCATTTATTTATTTATTTATTTATTCATTCATTCATTGATGAATAGACAAATTTTAGCAAGAGCATTTTTTAACCCATTCCATTCTTTCACAAATAAAAGCAACAAAGGGCCTTAGAAAAATTCAAAATGACTGCATCCCTATCACAAAACAAGAAAAAGAGGGGAAATATTTGAAATTAAAGGTCTGTTTCTCCAATAAGTGAAGACACAAGAAAAGAATAGAGTAGGAAAACTAGAAAATAAAACAGAAACTAACAAATAATTTTAGCTGGGGTACAGCTACACAGAAGACAGAGAAGAAATTTAAAAGGGTGGGCTAGACAGTAAAGTGAGTCTATTTCCAATGTATTTAACAACTTCCCTCTGCTGCCAACTTCTCACACATAACTTGTTCCTCTTGTGTTTCTGTCTTCTATGAGAATCATCCTTAAGCTACAGGAGGGAAGGACCATGTTTGCTGTAATAAAGAAGTGGGTCCCGCAGCTTAATTCAGATCTTTAAAACCCAAGAGCATTGCCCAGAAACAATTTAGCAGCCAGTATCTCCTATCTCTTACATTAATTTGCATCAGTTGTGCAATCTAGTTTGTTCTTTGATTCACCTCTTTGTCTCTCTTATTTGGATCAATCTCCCCTCCTATAGCAGCTGCTTTCCCAGCTGTGATTTTATATTCTTGGGTACTGATGCCTGACCAGAAAGCCACCTTTCTTCTCAATTTTAGTACTTTGCTTTAGAAAGACAGGTTGTCTAAAAGCCTACCTTCTTCAAGTTGGGCTGTGAGTTTTGTGCAAACAACCCTTAACATCAGTCCCCAGTAAAATCTTATCAACACTTCCTTCAGCTTACCAATCACCTGATGAGCCAGTCCAAGCCTTTGGTTAAGCTTTCAGGAGCTGCGTTTTGTTTTTGTTTTTTCATGGATTCCCAAATCCTTCCCTGTACTGTCTGTCTTCTGTCCCTTGCTCTAGCCTCACTGCAAGTGCTTCTGTCCTTCAGCCTTAATCTTTCTTTGTCTGTCAGCTAATAACAGAGGTTAAAGACCTAGAGTTAGAAAACCTTCACTCACATCCAGAGATGATGGGATGAGAGGGTGAGTAGGAAACTGCTGCTAGAAGCCCACAGTAGAGGCCTGAACATCTCTTGTTATGGAAACATTATTATAGCTTTTTCATAATATTACAAGTTGCACATATTTTGGTAGTTTTCCATGAGCTATTATGAAGTGCCCAATCAGTGAGTATAGCATTATTTATATTAGAAAATATGGATCCAAGATGGCCACAGTGGAGCAGCCCATCAGTGCCTCTGTCATCGAGCAAGGCAAAGAGTAGGGACCCAGTAGCTAATAGATGCACGCACTCTGAACAGTTTTGGATGGTTGAAGCACCTGCAGCCAGCAAAGTTATCTTTGAACACACAGAGGCCACAAAGCAATAGCAGACCCTGGAATCTGGGCACCCCAACCTCCACCATGTGTCAGGCTTCCATAGGAACTGGAGTCCTGCCTTGTGTAAGAGAGGAGGTGAGTGATCCTGACACACTCTGGGTCAGATCCCCTCCCCCCAGCCATGCATGAGCTATGGTCTCACCTGGGAGGAGTTCTAGTCAAGGCACAGCAGCAGGTGACCAGAGCCCAAGCAAAACGGGGAATAAACTCGTGTTTGCACAGCCCCTGAGAGTACACCTTCCACCAGTGGAGCCCAGCAGCAGATTCTCAGGCAGAGAAAGTCTGTCTGCAGATTAAACTTGACTGGCAGTCACCACCAACATCTGACAACCACCTCCCCCTCCCCCACCCCAGATCAAGAGGGATCACCTGCCAGCTTTGCAATCCACAGGGTGAATATCCCCCCATAGAATACTTGCAACAGGTTCTGAAAACCAACTTGACTGGACTAACCCTGGCGGGGGAAATCAGCAGAGAGACCTTTCACAGGGTGGAACATAGAACAGAAGTAGGTGCCTCTCCCTCTCTGAGTGATCTATATTGTACGACAGAAAGAGCAGAGAGACATTGACTAACTTAAAACAACAAAAGCAAAAAAGACAGACAGAGAGAGAAGAGTGCATTTTCACAAATGAGAATTAATCAGTGAAAAAACAGAGAATCCTTAGAGTCTTAAAGAAATAGCACTGGAAAAAGCAGATATCAGAGCACAAACAATGGAAACCCCAGAATAACCTGTCCCAGGTGACAGTCACAGAACGTAGAGATTGGATGACTAAAATGAATAAAATAAACCACAGGAAACTTGAAGAGAAACTCACTGAAGTCATACAGAAAGTAAAAGCAGACTTTGGTCAATTTTAGAAAGTCCCATTATAAAATAATGGAAATGATGAACTTCATCCTGGGATTTAAAAACACAGTACAAGCATAAGGAGCAAACTCAATCAGGCAGACGAAAGAATCTCAGAGTTTGAAGACCAAAATATGGAACTAACCCAGTTTGCTATAAACATAGAAAAAAGACTCAAAAAGAAGAACAAAGCCTCTGAGGGATGCAGAATTATGCCAATAAGACAAACCTATGCCAACTGGTATCCTTGAAGCAGAAAGGGAAACTGAGAACACCATGGAACAAGCAATCCATGAAGTCATCCAATAAAACTTCCCACATCTGGCTAGGGAGGTGACCATTCAAGCACAAGAGATTCAAAGAACCTACACAAGGTATCATATGAAAAGATCACACATAGTAATCTATCTTCACAAAGTAAGTGTGAAAGAAAAAATCCTAAAGGCAGCAAGAGAGAAAGATTAGACCACTTACAGGGAAAGATTCACCAGAATTGCACCACACTTATCCGCAGAAAACAATAAGCAAGAAGGGACTGTAGTCCCATTTTTAACATTTTCAAAGATAAGCAATTCCAGTTAAACTTCACCAGTAATGAAGAAATAAAATCCTTCCCAGACATCCAATCTCTATGAGAATATGCCACTTCCAGACCAGTCCTTCAGGAGATGCTTAAGGTGTTGGACACAGAAACAAAAGAACAGTCATACTTATCACAAAAGTATGATCAAACAGAGTTATTCAGAGCATACAGAGCATTCACAAAAATTAAAATACATATATAAACACAAAAGTAAAAAAAAAAATAAAGCAGCCCCCTAAGAACTCTATGACAAGGATAAGCTCTCACATTTCAATAACTTGAAGAACCACATGGTTATCTCATTAGAGGCAGACAAAGCATTCGACAAAATCCAGCATCTCTTCTTGATAAAAACCCTTGAGCACCTACACATGAAAGGAACATTCTTCAAAACAATAAAAGTCATCTATGATAAAGCCACAGCTAATATTTTACTCAATGGAATGTGTCACTGAAGAGGCATAGAAAGGCAACTGCATAAAGAAGCATGATCCAACAGTCTAATATTTCAAGGAAACTCATCTCACTGCCAGGGACACCCACAGACTCAAAGTTAAAGGTTGGAAAATGATCTTGGGCAAATGGAAAGCAGAAAAGAGCAGGGGTAGCAATTCTAATAGTAAACAAAGCAGACTTCAAACCACCAAGGTTAAAAAGGACACAGAAGGACATTACATAATGACAAAAGGCTCAATCCACCAGCAAGACATAGCTACCTTAAACATATATGCACCCAATGCAAGAGCACCAGGTTTTATAAAACAAATACTAAGTAAACTAAGAGAGGACATAGATGCACAATTATAGTTGAAGACCTAAATATCCTGCTAACAGGCCTAGGCAGATCATCAAGGCAAAACCAAAAAGGAGACCTGGAACCTCAACTCAATACTTAATCAAATGGATTTAATAGACATATACAGAACACTTCACCCAACTACTACAGAGTATGTATTTTACTTATCAGCACATGAAACATACACCAAGACTGATCACATTCTTGGACATAGATTAGGTGTGACCAAGTTTCAAAAGATAAAAATAATGCCATGCATCTTCTCAGATCACAGTGGAATAAAAATAAATATCACCACCAACAAGATCCTCCCAAACATACAAATACATTGACACTAAAGAATAAGCTGCTGAATGACTTCTGAGTCAACACAGAAATCAAGACAGACATAAAAGGACTCATGGAAACAAATGAAACAAAGACTCTTAGCAAAATCTCTGGGATGTCATGAAAGCAGTGCTAAGCAGAAAATTCATAACCTGACATGCATACATCAAGAAAATGGATGGAGGCCAAGGCAGAAGGATCACATGAGCTCAGCAGGTCAGTGTTGTGGTGGCTATGAGCATGCCATTGCACTCCAACCTGGGCGACAGACTGAGATTCTGACTCAAAAGAAAGAAAAAAGAAAATGGAAAGATCTTAAGTAAACATCCTAATATTATACCTAAGGGAGATGGAAGGCAAGATCATCTACATTCTCATTTTAGTTGAAAAATCCAGATCACTAAGATAAAGTCACAATTGCATGATATAGAAGACAAAAATATCATAGAAAGGTTTAACAAGACAAAAAGTTGGTTCTTTGAAAGGATAAATAAGACTGATGGACCCCTGGCCAGATTAACTTTAAAAAGAGAGAAAGAAAGTTCAAATAAATGCAGTAAGAATCAAAAACGTTGATATCACAACTGATTCTGAAGAAAATTTTAAAACTATCAGAGATTACAGTGAACATCTATATGCAAATAAACTAGAAAATCTAAAGAAAATGGAGGATTTTCTGGCATCATACAACCTCCAAATGTTGAAACAGGAAGAAATTGAAACTCTAAACAGATCAATAAGAATTCAGGAAATTGACTCAGTTGCAAGAAATCTCCCTGTCAAAAAAAGCCTTGGGCCAGATGGCTTCCCAGCTAAATTCTACAAGACATACAAGGAAAAGCTGATATCAGTCTTATAGAAAGTGTTCCAGGCAATCAAGAAAAATGGAATTCTCACCAACTCATTTTATAATGCTAACATCATACTGAACCCACACCTGGCAGAGATGCAACACAGAAAGATAATTACAAGTCAATCTCCTGGATGAACATAAATTCAGAAATTCCCAACAAAGATCTAGCAAATCAGATCCAACAACACATCTCAAGCACCATCCACCATGGCCAGATGGGCTTCATTCATGGGATGCAAGGATGGTTCAACATTTGAAAAACCATAAACATAATTTAGCACATTAACAGGTGTAAAAACAAGAACCACATGATTATCTCATCAGAGGCAGACAAAGCATTTGACAAAATCTAGCATCTCTTCTTGATAAAAACTCTCGAGCACCAGGCATAGAAGAAAATTCCTCTAAACAATAAGAGCCACCCATGATAAACCCAGAGTCAACATTTTGCTCAACAGGCAGAAGCTGGAAGCATTCCTCCTAAGAACTGGAACAAGACAAGGATGCCCATTATCACCTCTCTTATTCAACATAATGCTGTAAGTCCTAGCCAAAGAAATCAAGCAAGAGAAGGATATCAGTATCCAAAGAGAAAAAGAAATGAGGCTATTCCTCTTTGCAGATGATTCTATACCTAGAAAACCTAGGGAGTCTGTCAAAAGTCTCCTCATGGTGATAAAAGATTTTGGTAAAGTCTTGGGCTACAAAATCAATGTGCAAAAGACACTTGCATTTCTATACACTGGCAACGAGCAGGCAGAGAACCAAATTTAAAAAACATAATCATATTTATAACAGACACACACACACAAAAAGAGTACCTTGGCATTCCCCAATCCAGAGAAGTGTAAGATCTTTTTTTTTAGAAAGCAGGATTTATTGAGAGGACAGAAAATCTCCCACAGTGGGAGGGGACCTGAAGGGGTTGCCCAAAGATATTTTCAATGAGAACTACAAAATGCTGCTCAAAGAAATCAAGGATGACACAAAAAAGTGGAAAAATGTCTCATGCTCATGGATTGAAAGGATCAATATTGTCAAAATGTCCATCCTACACAAGGCAATCTATAGATTCAATACAATAACCATTAAATTACCAACATCATTTTTCACAGACCTGGAAACAATACAGAAGTTCATATGGAAGTTGAAAAGAGTGCTAATAGTCAAAACAATCCTCAGCAAAAGGAACAAAGCAGGAGATATCACACTTCCAGACTTTAAACTTTATTACAAAGCTATAGTAACTAAGATTGCATGGTACTGGTACAGGAATAGACACATAGACCAATGGAAGGACAGAGATTCTGGAAATAAAAACACAATCTCTCAACCAGCTCACCTTTGACAAAGTCACCAAAACAGTCACTGGAGAAAAGAGACCATATATAGCATAGGGTGCTGGAAAAACTGGCTAACCACATACAACAAAATGGAACTGGACCCCTACCTATCACCATATACAAAATTCAACTCAAAACGGATCAAGGACCTATATGTAAAACCTCAAACTGCAAGAATACTAGAAGAAAACGCAGGAAACACCCTTCTGACTTCAGAGTGGGCAATTAATTCATGACCACTTCCCCAAAAGTGAATGCTACAAAAGCTAAGATAGGTAGGACTTCATCAAACTGAACAGCTTTTGTACAGCAAAAGAAACCATCAAGAGATTAAAGAGGCCGGGCTCAGTGGCCCAGCCTGCAATCCCAGCACTTTGGGAGGCCAAGGCAGAGTGGATTGGCTGAGCCCAGGGGATTCGAGATCAGCCTGGACAACTTGGCAAGACCTCATCTCTACAATAAATCAAAAATTGGTCCAGTGTGGTAGCACACACCTGTAGTTCCAGCTACTTGGAAGGCTGAGGCGGAAGGATTGCTGGAGCCCAACAGGGTGACACTGGGGTTACTGTGACTGTGCTGCTGTATTCCAGCCTGGGTGACAGAGTGAGGCTCTGACTAAAAAAAAAAAAAAAAAAAAGAGAGTAAAGATACAACCCACAGAATGAGGTAAAATATTTGCAAGTCATGCATCTGACAAAGTCCTAACATCTAGAATCTACAAAGAACTAACTCAAATGAAGTGGTGAAGTGGAAGGGAAAAATACTAACCCATTAAAAAGTGGGCAAAAGACAAACAAGATACTTCTCAAAAGACAACATACAAGCAGCCAACAGAAACATGACAAAATGCTCAGCCTCACTAATAATCGGAGAAATGCAAATCAAAACTACAATGAGACACACTTAACTCCAGTAAGGATGCCTATCATTAGTAAGACAAAAAAACAACAGGTGCTGACAGGGTTGTGAGAAAAGGGAACACTTCTACACTCTTAGTGGGAATGTAAACTAGTTCACCCTCTATGGGAAGTAGTGTGGTGATTCCTAAAAGAACTAAAACTTGATCTTCCATATGATCCCACAATCTCTCGCTTGAGAATATACCCAGAGGAACACAAATCTCTTTACTAAAAAGACAACTGCACGTGCATGTTTATTGCTTCACTATTCTCAATAGCAAAAACAGGGACCCAACTCTTCTGCCTGTCAAAAGTGGACTGGATAAAGAAAATGTGGTACATATACACAATGGAGTATTTCACAGCCATAAAGAAGAACAAAATCATGGTTTTTGCAGCAACTAGGATGAAGGTGGAGACCAGCATTCCAAGTGAACTATCATGGAAACAAAGAACTGAGTACTGCATCTTCTCATAAGTGGGCCTTGATCACTAGTCACATTAGCACAATAGTGAGATTAGCAATTACTGAGCACTGCTAGGAAAAGGAGAGAGGCAGCATTTGACAACACAAAAGGTAATTTTTTAAAAATTAAAAATGTTTCATGTTATCAGAAGCCGACTTACAGATGGACATTTTGACGTATTTTTAACACATTAGCTCTTGAATTGATATTTATCATTTAAAAGTTCGATTAACTTTTTCATTTGAAAGAAAAGTCTTGTTAAGTTCCTGTTTCCTTGAAATTAAGAAAATTATGTATGAGTACCTGTTTAATAACATCCCTATCATTTATTCATTGCAAGTCACTCAGGTTGTAAGTTGCTCTCCACGGAGTTCTCATTGTTCAAGTAGGTGCGCGTTCTTTTTTTCTGGCTGAATTTTTTAAGTCTATTTTAGCCTTCACTGTTCTAGACCTAATTTTCTCAAATCATCATAAGAAATACACAAATATTTATGCTCAAACAGAGGCAAAGTTTTAAAATAGCTCTAAACCAGTTTTGTTTTTCAAAGTCTTTGTATTTTTTTAAAAAGAGAATGAATGGGAAGACTATTGAATCATGGACATGCAAGGAACAACTTTTAGTTTGGAAAATCATTGCAAACTAATCCATTTTTGTTGAGTCAAATGTTGTATAATTAACTGAAAGAAAAATAATATTTATACTATAAATATACCTGATGAAAATCAGCACCATGGACATCTGTTATTTTTACCAGCTCAGTATTCATCTCATTTGTTTAATAACAGAATCTCTCCTTTCCTTTGGGGGAACTTTCCCTCCATCTGGTCCTGGGTTGCTTGCTATCACAGTGTCCCGTCTGTACCCTCTGACAAAGAAGGGATCACCTGACCCATGCCAGTCAATTAGAGCATCTGTGCCCCACCTTACAGTGACCCAAACTCAGTGAAAGAGTGCTTTTCATAACATTTTCCTGTTAGAAAAGCCAGAGCCTTGTTTTGATAAGATTTCAATTCATACAAATAATAAAAGCCATAGATGTTTTCCGCTTTCTTTCAAAGCCACATGGAGGGTCAGGTGCAGTAGCTCATGCCTATAATCCCCACACTTTAGAAGGCCTAGACAAGAAAATTGCTTGAGCCCAGCAATTTGAGACCAGCCTGGGCAAATAGTGAGACATCTCATCTCTGTGCAAAAATAAAAAAAAAATCAGCTGGGCTTGGTGGCGTGCCCCTGTAATCCCAGCTACTGGGAAGACTGAGGTGGAAGGATCACCTGGGCCCAGGAGGTTGAGACTGCAGTGAGCCCTGATGGTGCCACCGCACTTCAGTTTGGGCAACAGAATGAAGCCCCAACTCGGAAAAAAAAAGCCACATGGAGGAAGAAAGACAACTGCAGTAGGAAATGTGAGGCCAATTCCTAATAAGAAGAGGAGATGAGGAAAAACAGAGAGGAGAAAGGGTGAAGGACATATCCAGCTGGGAATGAAGCCATGCCCATGGAAGACTTCTAGCAAATGGGACTAATAAATCCCACCATTACTTCAGCTCCTGTGACTTCTAACTTAATCCTGTATAGCCATGTAAGTCCTGTTAGACCAGGATATAAAGAAGGAAAAAGAAGGGAAGTGGAACCTCCATTCATTTCAGTGCCTTTTCTCTCTTTGAATGTCTCCTCAACTGAGGGAATGAGTCTTCCTCAGCCATCACCTCACAAGACCATTAGATCCTCCTCCTTGCTCAAAAAGGAGAAAAGTACATGGTCAAAAGCCCTCAGAACACAGCAGTGGACAAAGTAGACATCTCCTTCCATCACCTCCTCTTTCTGTGACTTTGGGTAAACTACTTATTTGTCTAGGACCCCCGTTTCTTTATGTTTAAATCGGCATGGTAGCAGTCTCCAGTTCATAGGCATCCTGTAAGAATTAAATGAAATATTGAATGTAAAGTAGAAGACATAAACATATTCAATAAATCTTAGCTATTGCCATATAAGCAGACAGATGCAAGGCAGCACATTAGGCGATGTCATCAAGGTGTGAACAAAGCACTGGAACCACCCAGAATCCATTCTGCATTCTTCCTTTCTTTGCCCAACTCCAACAGAGCTTAGAGAGCTACTTTTCACAAATATATGGCGTTTCATGCGCACACTCATCAACCTTGTCCAGAAATCTTACCTTGAGACATATAAAAACCTATGATGGGAAAGCTTTGGCCCCTCAAACAGGCTGAATGCTTACTGGCAAAGACATTACCTGAGTGATATGAAGGGGTCAGAGTGGTCCCTAGTTGTTGTTTTGCCTTAGTTAAAAGCTTTGAAAACTGATACATTTGAATTCTATCTCTGCCATATGTTGAACCATAAGATTTTCGGCAGTTTATCTATGGCTACTGAGCCTTGTTTTCTGGATTTGCAAATATGGGTGATAATAATTCTTAAAGTCATTATGAGGCTAAGTAAGATAATGTATGTAAAATGCTTAGCATAGGCCCTGTCCAAGTCAGCCCGTTCGTGGTGCTTGTAGGGAATTATGATATCTTCAGGTTACTGATTGGGTCACAGAGGGGAAAATACTATTATCAAGGTGGTAGTAAGTCAGCAGAATGGACTGGGAGAGGAAATCCAGAATCAAATAGACTCAGAGCCACAGGCCTTTGTCTGAGGGCTGAAGATACTGTTCAGGGTCTTCAGTCCCAGGTGTCTGGGGAAGCCCATGACGACACAGCTTCAGAAAATATTGTGAAAGAATTTTAAAGAGAAATAATACATTTGTGGGTATAAAATATAGCTCATCCATTAGGTTATCCCTGCCTTTCATTGTCTTTGAGATATTTTACAACACTATACAGTGTGGAAAACTGATAATACAAATGATTCTTGTCCAGGACAATGTGTACTGGTGGAATACAATTGATTTATTCCTTTGGATAGACCCGTTTGGCATGAATATAAATTCATTGATAAAATTGCTTATTTGATACACACACACACACACACACACACACACGATTCTTGGAATTCTTCTTTGAACTGATTATAACATCTTATTGGCCCCCTCATTGATTAATGAGTTAAATAGAATGTTTGACACATGTTCACTTTATTAAAAAGCCATGATTTTATATGCTTAATAAAAGATTTATCATTTACAAAGGGATTCTCTTAATTGCACAGGTAATCTCTAACATTTTCCTAATTTTGCAGCTAAGTTCACTCCTACTGAGTAGTGCCTTTAAATCTGAAGGGACATTGCTGGTCTCTGACCTTGCTGTCTCATCATGAGCATATTTTTCCAGGGACATCTTGGAAGCTTCAGAAGGAAACTAAATACTCAGGAATCTAAATCTTGGTCTCCTGATTTGGTCTCATCGCTATTGACACACCCAAAGGGATGGCTCTGCTCACAGAGACCCACATTCATTTCTACAGTAATTCTTGAAGATGGCCACTTTGGTTAAAGTTAGAGCTAAACTTTTTGACTAAATCACTTTACAGTTTAACAACCATATTTCATTCAGTAAAGCACTGGACTTTCATTGATTTTTAATAGCAAGTCACATCCTCATTCAAAATTATTTCCTTTGCTAGGCAATTAATAAACAAATCTTAAATGTGAACAAATGAGCTGTCATAGGTTTTCAGAAGACTGACACTGACATGGAGTCAAAAATAATTTATATTGGGAAGAAGAAACAGGTGAAGATGTTCATAAAAAACTGTTAAAAGCAAATAAAAACAAAAATAAAAAGTCTTGTATTGTGTTTATACTACAATCACACGTTTCACAAGCAGTATCCTATTAATAACAAAAATACTGTCAAGAAGACCTTTCAAATCCATGAGCTGGATTTAAAAAAATCCTCAAGCTGCCGGGCTCGGTGGCTCAGTCTGTAATCCCGCACCTTTGGGAGGCTGAGGTGAGTGGATTGCCTGAGCTCGTGGGTTCAAGACCCGCATGGGCAACTTGGCGAGACCTCATCACCACAATAAAAAAACAAAAACAAAAATTAGCCAGGCATGGTAGCACGTGCCTGTAGTTCCAGCTACTTGGAAGGCTGAGGCGGAAGGATCGCTGGAGCCCAGCAGGTGGAGGCTGCAGTGACCGGGAGCGGGCACTGCACTCCAGTCTGGGTGACAGAGTGAGACTCCAACTCAAAAAAAAATAAAAATAAAAAATCCTCAAGCTTCATATACATTTGGAGTCAGCTGTTGTCTGACTCAAGGAGGACTGCATGCACTCCTATAGGAAACAGCAAGAGGAGGCTGCCTGACACAGGAGAAAAAGCATCGACTCTGCCTCTTAGTCATTGGCCTACATTTTTTGACAGAAAAATAAAAACAAACTAAAATGAATGAACAGGGCACTTAATAAATGTGGGTTCTTATATATTCTTTTCCAATCTAACAGTAGAATTTTGTGTTTAGACCCCATTATATAGTCAGTCTAAGGTGAAGAGAGACTGCTTTTGACCAAGACAGACAAATCATTATGCTTTGGCAGTCATATCAGGGCCAGAGTAGAACTGAGACTAAAACATTCTCAACTTCAGTGGCTAAGAAGATCATAAATCCTCTGCAAGGTTTTCTACTTTTTCTTGTCCTTGGGACACTATGTCTACCTTTGTGTCTCAAAGTTTGCTTACTCTGTGCTATAGCCTCAGGACTGACTCTTAGAGGCTCCAGTACTTAGCAACAGACTTCATCTTGACCTATCTTTCTCCTTCCTCCTGTTAGATAGTTGGAAATATAATCACTAGATAATACTAAGGCTCACTGCTCATAGCTTTAACTTATTTTATTGGAAATAGTTTCTCATCCAATTATATGAGTTCTGTATAATAATAAAACTGATTATTTAACAGGTGTGACTGAACAAAGACTATATGAGAAGTTTTCATTTTTAAAAAAATTTCTTAACACATTAAGAGAATTTTTTGTTATTTTTAAAAACTCACCCTTTAATGTAATAAATAAGTGGATATTATCACATTTGCTAATCTTTATGCTGATTTTTCTGCATCAGGATTCTTACATAGTTATGTCCTGATAAATTGGAGAAATTTTGGCTTATCTATGCAAAATTTCCTTTACAATTTATTGATAAGTAGTTTCTCTGCTTTTCAATATCTTAATTCTTCAAACTCTACTTGTCTTTTGATATTACTCAGTGTTAAGTC
Organism: Carlito syrichta; assembly: GCF_000164805.1. Lineage (NCBI taxonomy): Eukaryota > Metazoa > Chordata > Mammalia > Primates > Tarsiidae > Carlito > Carlito syrichta. The sequence goes on from NW_007247481.1 coordinate 501,221, forward strand.
CAGCTGAAATGACCTCTGAAATTCAAACACTCCTCTATGGTTTTTCATTAGCGTTGTTTTACTGGTTGGGGCTTTGAATTACTTATGCTTTTCTCTTTTCTTTGCATTGAATCAGTTAACAGGAAGAACTGATCAAGAATTCTGGCCTTCACTATGCATCTTCAATCTCTTCTTGAAAACACTTTCTATATCAGATATATCCATATTCAATCACATGTATAGAAACAAATTGCCAAGTTAAAAAGATTGTTAAAAAAAAAAGTGAAAATAGTGAATTATTGTGGAACTCCATAAACAATAGCCACAGCGAAACTTAATGAAATAGACTGATTGTCAAGAGGAAGAATAGGCTGTGTTGCAGAGGATCATTCCTTATTCTCCTAGACACAGCATCACTAGGGCTAGGATGAAGAGTTCAGAGCCCTGGAGGAAAGTGAGCTTCTGGGACAGGAACTGTGAGTGAAGAAGGGAGGATGAATCAGACACATGAATGGTGAGTGAAGGAGTAACAACTCAACAGGTTTAATGAGCCTTTTGATTTCACCATTGTTCCAGCCATTAAAGACTCCCTGGGTTCACCCTAAGGTGCAGTAGGAATTGATGGTGAGTGTGGGAGGAGGTTGCTAGCAGCCATGGGCTGGGGAGAAGAGAAGCATGGGAAAAGGGGGAAACCATGTGGCAGAACTGAGGGAAGGTGGTTTCAATCTGGGTTTCAAGTTCTGACCTACATAAGAAGTGTGAATCTAACACATGAACTTTGCAGCAACTTGGATGGATTTAGAGTCTATCATACTTGGTGATCTATCACAGAACAAGAATAGAGTACCATATGTTCTCACTCATAAGCGAACCTTGAACAATTATCATAATACTATAAGAAAGGGGTTGGCAGTAGTGGGAAACTGCCAGGGAAGGGGGTGGGATTGGCAGATGCGGGAAACTGCCAGGGGAGGGAAGGGTACACCTCTTCAACAAGGGTACCTGCATAATGGTCATTTGTATACCTAATCCTGAATTGTAACCCCTTTTTTTTTTAAATGTGTATCCATGGAGAGAGGTGTATCCATTTTTTATGATATACTATTATGAATTAACCATTAGTGTCTTTCAAATAATAAAAGGCTGACCGCAAATTTAACAAAGTAAATTTTAGACAATATTTAAATAATCTGGATAGCAGTATATTTATATAAATTTAGCATCTTGTATTGCAAAATATAACTTAATAGACAACTAATTGTTTTTAAATGTGTGACTGAGTAAATACTATATGAAAAGTTTTCTTTTTAAAATCAAATTGCTTTGCATGTTAGGATAGGGTTTTTTTGTTCTTTTTAAAAATTCATCCTTAAACATAAACTTGGCTTCTGGCAGGTCTTGCAAATCATTAGAAAGCTCACCTCACACTGTTTTGAGACAGGGAGAAGCACAAAAGGTGTGCGTGCTGACCTTTAGTACTAGTCAGGACAGTGAATTTGAGCAGAGACAGTGTCTCCATGAAATCATGCTCACAACTCTGCTGTGGGCAAGAATGAAGGTGACACGGGAAGTGGTCTTGTATCAGCTACATATTTAAAAGTTCTATCGAGATAGCCTATTAAAAAGAAAAATAAGCTTTAACTCCTAAATTGTCAAGTTTTACAGTATTTTTGACTGAAGACTTTAGTATCCAGCAAAAAGCATACTTTTCAATGGCCTGTGAGACATAAAATGTGATAATTTCACCCTAAAGAAGTGAATTTTATCAGACTTAGGAGCATTTTCCACATCTGGGTATCTGGGATTTAGAAACTGATTTTTAAAAATAACAATCACTCTATCTTTTATTATGGTATCTCCAGCTCTTACATCTGAATTTAAGTGTCAGGTCAATTATTTTCTAAATATAAATATAAACTTCTTTTCTTCTGCTTCCACCCCCAAATTAATAGCAAATATGTTAATTTCCTTAAATAACTTTTATGTAGAAATGCTATAGAAGAATCTTAATATCATCTTTTTTCCTAGTTAGAGTTTTTGAGATAAAAATGAAGATACTGGGGAAATAAAGTGTTTAAAGTACTTTACATAAATTCTCAACTTTGTAAATTGAGAGAAACTTTAGATATTGCTCTGTCAAATCTTTGTATTTTCATATAATAAAACCAAAGTACAGAAACAGGGTCAGAACACTAACTCTTTCTCTTGGCTTTTAAGGAAGCATTTCTTCTATTTTGCCTCCCTTGGAATTGTTGCTTAATTGAATTCTGAGTTATAGCTTTTTGAATTGTAGCACTTTTATTACAATATGACTAGATGAATTATGGAAAGAGTAAAGCTTCCTTTCTACCCGGTCCATCTGCATAGAAGGGATCACTGAAGCTCAAGAAATAAAGGTAATTATTAAGGCTAAAAAGTAACTCTAGAAGTAAAAGCATTGGAAAGATCCTAGGGTGGTGCAATGATATTAAGAGGCAGACAAGACAAAAGAGTCTGAAAGAAATAGGGAAGGTGTCTTTAGAGCTTAAAGGAAGAGAACCAGTGACACAGAGGAGGTTGGAAGTTGGATTGCAAGGTGAAGGCGGTTAGGAAAGAGAAATGAGAAAAGCAAGTCAAACAAATTTGAAGAAAAAAGAAGGAAAGGAGAAAAGACCCAAGAGTAGCTAGTCATAGTGCTAAGAGAACATTAAAGGACTTGAATGTTTATGTACGTGTGAAAAACAGATGGCAAGTGCAAAGTTACAAAAGAGAATAGAGGTTATTGATGAAATGAGGTTCTAGAGGATGAGGAAGTGCAATTGACACCCCTGAAGGGAGACTCCTTTTTCTCTCTGGGACAAGAGGGAAAGAGAAGACATAAGATGGAGAAGGTGGAATGTGCAGAAGCTCTCACCAAAGAGCCTGGTCTCAGTGATCTACTAGATGAGGACATCTGCCAAGAGGGAGGACGGTAAAGGGAAATGGTAAACATCACCAGGTTCTTGAGAGCAGTTGCTCATGTTTGGGTCAGACGGTCTGGAATCAAGAGTAACACATATGCAGTTATTGGCTTGAAGAAGAGAAGGCAGGGAACTGAGATCAATGTCCATAAAAATAAAGCCAAGGAAATGAGAAGCAGACTGCCATCCTCTGAACTTCAAACATCAGTTTCTTGGAATCAGCGTGCCAAGAATGTGACTTTGACAAATGTCTGCTCATCTCAGGAGCCCTAGGAGAACCCCGCCTCCTTGTTAAACTCGTTATTTCCTGTGGCAGAGAAGACTGTCTGTCCACCAACAATTTAACTGCTTCCACAGTACAAAGTGATTTCTGAGAAGTGGCTGTCCAACCAAGGATTACATTTCCCTGTTTCTAGGTGAAGAAACATGAGTAGTACTCACCTCTGTGTACTCTTGTGCATATCCATGGAAATACAGAGAAAGAAGTAAATGAAAGCAGAGAAAAAGATGAGATGATGTCTCCAATCTAGACCCCAAGCTTCCTCCACCTGGGTGCTTTCTCACCATGTCTTTGTAAACTACCGTCTTCCCAGTCAGAATATTTGCTGAGAAGATGGAAGGTTGGCTTTTGAAGACCAGAGTGGATGCAAATTAGGAACTACTAAACCAATAAACATTTTCTAGATTTAAATTTTTTAAACAAAAGTCCTTCACAGAACCAACCACTGAGTCCTTTGAAAATATAGACTAGCTTGATCAAAAGTTAATTATATCCTTAAAGCATTGTCTGGAAGAACACTGAGCATGAGCTGCTTTTAAAAAAAATCTTGAATATTTGAGGAGTTTGTGGCAATATAGTGTTTGAAGATATTTCTAAAATTTCAGTTTAAAATACAGTCTTTACACAACTATGTTAAATACATGTTCTGGGGCATCACCGACCTATAGTTGTTAAAATTCTTCACAGACTACAACCTCCCATCTGGCAGATATTTATGTCAGCTGAAGTGTTTTAGCCCTATCTAAAATCCATTTACAGGAAAAAAAAAATGTGCAGCTGGGGGGCTTTAGTGGTGCACCTGGCAACAATAAACATAAATTTTGACTTTCTGTTAAACTAAAAGGGAGAATTTTTTTTAACTGGAATGAAGAGATTTCAACTGAATTGGGTCTCTGCTCTCTCGGAAGAGAAGGGCACATATTCCAATACATGTCATCTCCATCACTTAAGGATGTATTGAGAAAAATAGAAGCATGTGGTGAGAATATAGAAACATTAAGAACTTTGAACTTTGAATCTTCATTTTAAAAGTCACATGAAAAGTCTCTTACTTTTAGTTTTTTACCTGCACCATAAGCTTCCTACAGATAAAGTTCTCTTTTGCAGAAAAGAATTTCACACTGCTTCTGAAATTTTGCATGTGTATAAGCACCTATGTATGAACATAATCTGGCCTCAGATTGCTTCCTTTCTTACTGTTAACTCATACCCTTTGGTAGTCATATTCCCTCTTCTTATCTAATTAAACTCATTATTTCTTGTGGCAGAGAAAACTACCTGTCCACCAACAATCTTTTCACTGCTTCCACAGTATAGAGGGGTTTCTGAGAAGTGGATACCCAACCTAGGATTACATTTTTCAGTTGCCTTTGTTTTGAGAGGGAGAAACAAGATTAGTCCTCACCCCTGAATTAGTTGTGTGTGTGTGTGTGTGTGTGTGTGTGTGTGTGTGTGTGTGTGTGAGAGAGAGAGAGAGAGAGAGAGAGAGAGAGAGAGAGATTGATTTATGCTCAAGGCAGTTAAGTAATTATACCAGATAAATAGGTGTGCCTTTCTCCATCTTGTTTTTCTCATCATCAGCTGGATGCAAACACTCTGAGACCCTAAGTGATGGTACAACCACAGATATGAGGTTTATAGTGTAAACAAAAGCCACCAGGCAACCAAGAACAACCACAATGGGCATTTACATGAGTGAGAAATAAACTTATGTTATGCCACCAAATCTTTGGACTTTATTTGTTTTAACAGCTAGAATCACCTTAACTAATAGCCATTAGTCACTGTCATTTCTCGTTTCACTCACAGTTTCTCTGTTAGTGTGTTTCTTCTGCTTGAAATGCTATGGCCACTTTTCCATGTGCCAGATAATGTTTGCAAATACAAAAGGTGAGTGACAACGTAGGTACCCTATTTTCATGGAACATGTAATTTGATGAACTACAATTTATCCTCCAAGGAAAAGCTTAATGCCACTTTCCCCTGTTATTTCCCCTGATCTGCCACTCTTTCTGTACCCCTTAAGCAAAATTAATTCTTTAATTACTTGTGTTCTTCCAGGCATCAGGACCAGCAATAAGTTGTATAATTCTAGGTTACAGTTCTGGCAAAACACCTTAGAGGAGAATAATGTAAACCTGAACACATGAACCTAAAATTATTTGCTTATACATTTCATCTTCTGGATTGCGGGTTCCTAGGTCTCAGAGACTATGTCTTTTTGGTCTTTGTAAATATAGTGCCAGGTTTGATAGAGTCTTAGTAAATGTTTGTAGAATTGGACAGATCTACTTTTCATCCACCATTCCTTTTCATGAAAGGTATTATACAATGATATTCATTTTACCTTACCAGTTCTGAGGCTCAAATATTGCTGTCACAAAAAGAAGCAGGTAGAAGTTGTGCTGAATATAGTTCCATTGTTGAAATGCTGCTGAATACACGAATATTCAGCATTCTTACATCTCTTAAAGCTCGGTGTCATTTTCCCAAGCCGGACATTAGTCAAAAAAAAAAAAAAAACTCTTCATCAGATCCCACAAACAGTTACTTTTTTATCTTGCAACATTTTTTTTTTCCTATTTTAGTAGATTTCCTCATGGTCACCAATCACAAACAATTATTAATCATTCCAAAAAAATCAAATAAAACTGTTGCTCCATAATATAATTGTATATTATCTCTAGACACAATCTGCTTCTGAGATCTCATAACCCTCTGGACATGGACAAAATGTATACCAAAAGCACAGCAAAGAGGTTAGCGAAGACATAGGAGGGAGTTGAGAATAGGACTGGGGACAGGATAAACCTGGGACTTCTGGACAAGGCTGGGTCTAGAAGTAGTGAGCATTGGTTCCAATCTGGTAGCGGTCTCACTGATCTGGTCTGATCATTGAGATAGAATGGTTGGAACCTCTATGTGAAAGTGACATGTGTAACCAGATATTGAGACAACATTGTCCCAGGAGCCCTTGGCCATGGGTGTCAGGATGGGAGGGAATGTCCAGGAAAACTAAAATCCAGTCAAGAACTGGGGCGATATTGCTTGTTCCATGCCCCTCACCGATCCCCACTTGCTGCCACTAGTCCTCACTTGTCTCCTATGTTAGCCCTGGATAGTAGGACTGGGCTTCTGCTTAATTCCCTGAAACACAGTTTTGTTCAGTTACGACATAGAGAAATTCTCTTCCTCTGTTTTCTAATTGCATTTTTTTACAAGGAGACAATTTAGATTAATAAATCCCTTCTGTATTTTTATAGTTGTTTTAAATCTGTCGTGCCATGATCTCCAACTGTTTTCTTTCTTCCACTTTGTGCTGTGTCCTTTCTGCTCTTGGCATTGCAGTTTCGCTACCATTGTCACCTGATATGATATTTAGCTACCTTATCAGTATGGAATGCAAAGAAGAAAAAAAAGAAAGAAAGAAAAAACGGGTTGTTCATTTAGAGCTATCGCTCATTTCTTCTCACAGAGGAAAATACTGATGTTGAAACATTCTTCTCTTCTACTTAAAGGTTCTCGGTAGAGAGAATGATGATTAAAATTGCCAAGAGAACTACACATTATTAAAGGAAAAGAGGACAGATAAAAAGGATCAGCAAATAACAAAAACAATAGTGAAACTACCAACTACTGCATGCATATTGATCTGGGCACTTTGTATTGATATGCTTTCATTTTGTTCTCTCACTTATTCATTCTACAAACATTGACCGAATCCTCCGTGCCAGGCACTGTGATCAACTCATCTCCAGATCTGTTCACTTTTCCTCACAATCCACCCTGACCTTAGCCAAACCAGTAGTTCTACAAAGTTTTTTAGAAAAGTCAAGACCATTTATTTTAAAAGAAAAAAGAGACGGTTATTTAAAATCAAATTTGGTTTCAGGACAAAGAACGAGAGTGAGGTGGCCACCCTATGGGGGAAGGCAGTGATGTGTTCATACTCAACGCCTCAGTACAGGGTGAGTGAGACAGTGAATATATTATTTGTAAATAGAGTTTTAGCTTTTCTCTGGCTTCACTGCATTTATGTAGGTTTTGAGGTAAGACAGGCTGGATGTACACCAATTCTGCAAGGTCTCTTAATGGGAGCAGCAGTCAGTGTAGAATAAAGGGAGAATCAATAGAACGTGAGATATAGAAAACCATCACATTTGCCTTCTGTTACACCTTGGCTTTATGAGGAGTGGTACATTTCAAAGAATGTTCCTGCCTTCCTTGTGCTCGCCTCAACTCTTACTCTCTCACCAGGTCACAGATGCTGGGGAAGGAGCCTCGCCGGAAATTAGGTGTCTGCATGGAAAGAATGTGCCATAAACATAAATCCTAAGTAGCTTCTCCAGTAGGTGCCCTAATGCTTCAGTTTGCCCTTGGATATCTATTAACCCCCCGGTCCCGCTCTCCTCTCCAGTGCCACCGACATGGTTACCACTTCATCTTTCCTGGTTGGCCTGCCACCCACCCCATTGCTTTTCCAAGGCTCTTGTGGAAGATGCTTTTCCTCTGTCCTTTGCTCAATGTTGCTGCTCTTTGCCTGTTCCTCGTGCTCCCTGACGGAACTCATTTACTCCCGCAGTTTTAGTTTTATTCTTTCTGCTCATGTCAGGGAAGACCCTGGAGGAGAGCGATATTGGACATTGCAGAGAGATGTGGAGTTAGCCAGGCAGATCAGGATGGGGGTGGTATAGAGGCAATGGAAACATGTTGGCAGCAGTGTGTGCAAAGCCAGGGAAGGATGAAATTTTCTCCTGTCCCAGGTATAATGCATGTGCTTTCTTACTCATTTTTCCAGCTCTGATATAAATAAATAAATGAATGCATATATAGATAAATAGGTGACTGATAGAAGATAGATATATGATAGATGATAGAGAGAGAGAGAGAGAGAGAGAGAGAGAGAGAAAGCCATATTGGTCTTAATCTCTTTGCTTACTAGTTTTTTATAAAAATGAAATTGAGTTAATATTAATATAGAATGCTTATTTGCACCAGTTATTGAGCCAGATATACATATACTTTATGTATATTTTATTTTATTATCAAAATAAGAATTAAGAAAGGGATGATACTATCTAACCCACAGAAGAGCAAACTAAGGTTCAGAAAGGTTGAATGGATCGTCTAAGGTAATGCAGCCTGCAAGTGACAGCCAAGATTTAATCTGAAGTTTAGACATCAGAATCCAGAACCTGTGTTTGTTTTTCTGCCCCAGCAGTCTGCATTTAATACAGGGTCAGCTAAGGGGAAGCGATCATTTTTCAGAAAGAGGACATCAAAATAAGATTGCCGAGCAATTTGAAGAAGTTGCGGCAACCCTGACTCTCTTCTGGTGCTTTCTCCACTTGACATGATACAGAGATGTGGCAGTTTGGCTCCCAAGGGCAGGCCTTGAGGTGTCCATCCCCATTTGCTGTGACCTAGGGGTGGTTCAGTTCTAGATACTAGACCTGATATTAAATGATAGCTAACAACTGCCTTGAGCCTGCACATACATTACCTGGTATAATTTCTGCCACTATGCTCTGTGACTGACAGAGTCGTCGGCAGACAAGCGATAATAATAATAATAATATAATATAGCAATTGGACATCCATAGGCAGAAAAAAAGAAGCTTGAACTTAAATCTCATACCATATACAAAAATTAACTCAATAGATCATGGAGACTAAGGTGTAAACATAAACCGTACAACTTTTATTTAAAATCATAGAAATTATTTAAGATCTAGGGCTAAGCAAAGAGCTCTTAAACGCTAAAAGTATAATCCATAAAATAAAAAGTGAATAAATTGGACTACATCAAAATGAAAGACCTTTGCTTTGTCAGTGTAAGTGTTAATAGGATAAAAGATGTGAGCATGTGCGCAAAAACATTTGTCAACACATAATCTGACAAAGGATTAGTACCTAGAATATACAAAAAAACTTCAAACTTCAATGTTAAAATAAGCAAATAAACAAAAAACAATCCAATTAGAAAACGGGCAAAAGGTACGAAGTTACATTTTACTGATGAGGATTTACACATGACAAATAAGTACATGAAAATGTATTCAGCATCATTAGTCATTAGCGACATTCTCACTTAAACCACAATCAGAATCACTACACACCTATCAGAAATGCTCACATTAAAAGCTAGTGACAACACAAAAGGATGATAGGAATACATAGAAACTAGATCATTCATATATTGTTGGTGGTAATGTAAAATGGTACAGCCACTTGAGAAAAGTCAGACAGTTCCTTAAACGCTAAACATATAATAACCATACCACCGAGCACTGCCCTCTTGCATATTTATCCTAAAGAAATGAAGACTTTTGTTAATAAAAAAGACTGAACAAGATTGTTATAGCAGCTCAATTTGTAGTTGTCCTAAACTAAAAACAAACAAGATGTTTTTCAACAGGAGAATGATTAGACAAACTGTTGATACTCCATGCAATGGACCAGCCCACCAGCAATAAAAAGAATTAAACAGCTGATACACAAAACCACCTGAATGTATCTCCTGAGACACATGCCAAGTGGAAAACGAATCCCCCAAAACAAAAGTCTACATACTGTGTCATTCTGTTATACCACAGTTGTTAAGTTACAAAATTTTTGAAATGGAGAACAGGTAGTAGTTGCCATGGATTAGGGAAGGGGTGGGATGAAAAGGAAGTGGGTATGGCTATACAATAGTGGTATGAGGGAGAAAAGTGAGTAAAAATACACAAGATCTCTGTATTTTTCTTACAAATGCAGGTGAATCTATATATTATTCTGAAAATAAAAAGATTACTTTTAAAAATTGAGTAAACTCACAAAAAATATACAATATCTGATATGACTAAATATCAAAGAGCAAATGGCAGAATTGTTTCGTTTGGTAAAATTTGTATTAATAAAACCTTCACTTATAACTAAGTATTGAATATACTTATGGGTGAACCAGAAACTCTTATAGAAATATAAGCGAGTTTGGTGAAACAAAACCTACAAAGAATTTAAGTTTCTCAACTTAAAGGGTCGTGCTGACCCCAACCAAAACTTTCCTATATAAATATCTTCATCAAAGAAAAGTTCGTAGAAGCTAAAATCCATCCTCTTCTGTGAACTTAGAAGTGTCCTGATACCCTCTCAAATTTAAAACAAAACGAAATAATTGGATCAACCTGAACCTTACACAAGTGCTTATACAACATCACTTAGTAACAAATTATGACAAGTATTTCTAGAATGTAGTTGTTTTGTTCATACTGAGTAGAATAACGCATTCTCAGAATGCAAATAAATATTTAAACAGTACTGACCACTTTAAGCGTCATTGGAAACACTGATGTTGTTATTTTAAAAGTTGTGTATTGTTGGATAAATAAATCAGTAATTATATTACTGTTATTCATATGCAAGCCTTCAGCATAAAACAAAAAGAAGTATAATGGCAGATACAAAGAAATTAACTAGAAATGCTGAAATACTAGTACTTAATGGTAACTGTCTCCACGAATTCAAGCTTTTTAGAAAGTGCTGTAACAGAACAAGGATATCAGCAGAACTCAGGAGGCTGTACACTCATCACACTCAAGCTTTTAATGCTGATGCTATTTTCCGCGAAAAGGAACCAGGGCTCACTGGAAAATTGACTGTTACCTTGTCTAAAGAAGAGACGGTACAAGGTGAGTCGAGAATAACTTTTTCTTCTAGAAAGAAAAAAAACTTTAAAAATTAATGAGGTCATGCCAAAAGGAGTCAGAAAGAAGTCAAAGTTGTAACGATTGGAGCAACATAATTGGGAGAGTAAAATACAATAAATTCATTTAAAAATTCCTGAGTCCATAATGATACTCAAAAAGTGAAATTACCTAAAACGTATTTTGGTCAAAATGTGTGACTCGTACCTAAACAAGTTTGCAGATTTGACCTCCAGCAGGGAAAATGGGTACAAATTGAATGACATTTTAAGTAAAGCAATCTCACAAATACAAAAGCTAAGATATTCTTTCCAAAAACAAAAGACAAAAGCAGTACCTTAAAGAGTTGCTGGCGTTTCTATGTTCAGTGCAACACTATTCACAGTAGCCAAGACATAGAAACAACCGAAATGTCTGTTGATGGATGAATGAATAAAGAAAATGTGGTGTTTTTTGGATAGAATGTATCAAATGTGTGAATGTGCGTGTGTGTGTGTGTGTGTGTATTATATTCTATATGTGTGTGTCTGTATACATATATCATTCACATATGAAACAGAATATTTTTCATTCATAAAATAGAAGGAAATCCTGTCTTTGTGATGACATATGAACATATGGAGGGCATTATGTTAAGTGGAATAATCAGACAGAGAAAGAAAAATACTGTGTCATCTTACTTAAAATCTAAAAAAGTCAAATTCATGGAAATAGTATAATACTGTTTGCTAGGGACTGAGGTGTGACTATAGTTAATAATACTGTATTGCATACTTGAAATTTACTATGAGAGTCAATCTTAAGTGTTCTCACCACACGCATACTTGTGTGTGTGTGTGTGTGTGTGTGTGTGTGTGTCTGTGTGTGTGTGTGTGTGTGTGTGTGTGTTTCCCTAAAAGATAAAACACAGTCATCCATCTGAAATAAATCATATTTTCTTCATCCATTCATCTATTAATAGACACTTCAGTTGTTTCTATATCTTGGCCGCTGTGAATAATGCTGCATTGAACATACGAATGCTTATATTCTTTAAGTTACTGCTTTTGTCTTTTGTTTTTGGAAAGAATGTCTTAACTTTTGTATTTGAGTGAATGTGTAAATTGACCTTGATTGTGGAAATCATATCACAATGTATATTTATATCAAATATTCACACTGTATAAGTTAAATATGTAGGATTTTCTTTATCAATGATACCTCAATAAAGCTGGTGGGATAAGGTAAGCGGCATGAATTTTCAGCAAGTCAGAGTGAGAACATAAAAGATACTATCAAACACGGAAAGACAAATATAAAGCCAAATGCGAAGCTGTGATCCTGGATTGATTTTTTTTTTTTTTTTGAGTTGGAGTCTCACTCTGTCACCCAGACTGGAGTGCAGTGCCTGCAGCCTCAACCTGCTGTGCTCTGGTGATCCTTCCGCCTCAGCCTTCCGAGTAGCCGGAATTACAGGCATGCGCTACCACGCCTGGCTGATTTTTTGATTTATTGTAGAGATGAGGTCTCGCTGCCCAGGCAGGTCTCGAACCCGCGGGCTCAGGCAATCCACTCACCTCAGCCTCCCAAAGGCGCGGGATCACAGGCTGAGCCAGCGAGCCCAGCAATTGATTTTGATTTCAACAAATTAGCTTCAAGAGAATTCAAGGAAGAAAATTTGGGAAAATATAAATATGAAATAGGTATGAGATGTTATTAAAAACTTATTATTTTCATTCAATGCAATGCTGTTATTTTGGCTATGTAAGATGGCAATCTTATCTTTTAGGGAAATGCACTATAATAGGGAAAGACCAGCCCAATTTCAATAGTGATGGAAATTTATCTTGTTTATAATTTGCTTTAAAAAAAAGTCAGTTTACAAAGCATAATTTTTCTATGTCTATCAGTTGGTTTTAATCCACACCATAGAGACAGTTAGTTGCCCTAATTGGATATATTCTTTTAGGGTGGTCAGTCAACATATAACGAAAAGGTCACACACCAGAGGCAGTGACTGCAAGTATGTTGTCCGTTTCTTTTTAACCTCTGATCAACAATATCATTTTTTAAATTAGCATAATAGATGTTAAAAATGTTTTAACTTGACAGAATTGGTGATGTTAATGATACATTGCTTGTCTAAAAACATTGTAAGGAAACCCTCTGCCTTTATAGGAACATGATATGAATAGCAAATTCAATAACCTGAATTATTAGCAATGGTTCCTTATGTTGCCCCCAAATGGCAGTGAGCCAGAAAGTTAACTGTTCTACTTCAATACTCTATTAATCCACTCTTGAAGGATCATGCTTCTCTAAAATTTGCAAATTCAACACATGATGATCGTACACAATTACCTTTCTGATACACTTTAATTTTTATCTATAGATATAGTTTATCTATAGATATAGTTCATCGTGTTTCTTAAAATGAAATTTGGTGCTTTAAAATTTGTTCTCTGTTATGCTAAGGCTTGTTTCAAATAAAAGAGATTTGCATCATATAAAGCAAAATATCTTATGGGAAGAATATAGCAGGATAATTCATTAATTATTTTGTAACCACTTATTTTCTTTGGATTTATATCCCTTTGCTCCTTAAATCTCTGCTGAATTCATATGCTTAAAAATCATTTTGTGAAATGCAATATTTTTGCAAAGAAAACTCTTTCATTAAGCTATTCTCACTTCTCACTATTCAAAAACAAATATAATATAAACTTACACAAAATTACTGTTTCTATTTGACTGCTTTCTTTATAAAGATGTTTTATGAAATGAAAAATTGGCTTGATAATGGCTTAACAGTTATTAATGATAATATAATTACATCAGAATTATCATGACAATTGTTTTCTTCTACGCCTAGACGGGAGGATGATTCACTTAGGCGTATAATTGCTGCCTCCTAATTGAAATCATTTGTGCCTCAAGATTTAGAAATTAACGAGAATGTCAAGTTGATGCAATTCAATCCAGGGAATTCATTCCTATCATACCTTTAGTAAGTTTTGAATGTAGAAGGTGCTATGGTCTGAATGTTTGTATTCCTTGAAAATTCATGTTCAAACTCGATCCCCAAATTTAACAGCATTAAGAGGTGGGGCCTTCGGAAGATTAGTAGGGCCTTAAGGCCTCCTCCTTCGGGAATGGGATTAGTGCCTTCAGAAAGGACTAGAGGGAAGTCGTTAGGCTCTTTTAAACTTTCTGCGGCTTTCTGCCATACAAGGATACAGCGAGAACGTCCTACCAGACACAGAATGCCAGTGCTTTGATCTTGGACTTAGTCTTTAGAACTGCAAAAAATTTATTCTTGATATAAATTATCTAGTTTGTGATATTTTGTTATAGCAGCACAAATGGACTGAGATGAGGGGCTATAAACCTTTTGAGATCTACAGGCCCCTTTGAGAAACTGCAGTCATGTTCTCTTTTTTTTCCCCCTCCCCAGTAGTCTTCCCTTAACTATAGTTTCATTTTCTGCAGTTTCAGTTACCCAGTTAGCCACGGTTCAAAAATATTCAATGGAAAACCCCAGAAATAAACAAATCATAAGTTTTAAATTGTGTGCCATACTGAGTAGCACAATAAAATCTTTATTTTTTTGATAGTTGAAATCTTTTCTTTTTTTTAATCAATATTTTTTATTGTGATGTTGTGGGGTACAGTTAAGGGTTAGGTATACAAATACGTTTCATTCAGGCACCCTGTTGATAAGAGGTGTTTCCCCGTCCCCAGACAGATATTTGCTACCGTTAATCCCATCTCCCTCCCCCCCATAGTTTCCCACTACTGTCAGTCATTTTCTTATAGTATTACACTGGATGTTCAAGGTCCATTATATGAGTGAGAACATGTGATACTCGGATCTTTGTTTCTGTGAGAGGTCACTCAGTATTATAAACTCTAGTTCCATCCAGGTTGCTGTGAAATTCATGATTTTGTTCTTTTTTATGGCTGGGTAGTATTCCATCGTGTATATGTACCACACTTTTTTAATCCAGTCCTCTTTTGATGGGCAGCATGGTTCACAATAAAATCTTGCATACCTTCTCTATGTGTGCTTCCCCACTTCGTAGCTATCTTGGCTATCAGATCTATTATTGTGGTATTGCAGTGCTTGTGTTCAATTCACCCTTGTTTTGTTTAATAATGGACCCAAAACACAAGAGCCAGTGATGCTGGTGTATTGTTATAAATGTCAAATTATTCATTATTGTTGTTATTCTCTTACTGTTCCTAATTTATAAGTTAAACTTTCTCATAGGTATGTGTTATAGGAAAAAAACATAGTATATGTAGAGTCTGGCACTATTCATGGTTTCAGCCAACCAGTGAGGGTCTGGGAACATATCCTCTGTGAATAAGAGGGGACTTCTGTATTGATAAAAAAACTACTAGCACTCTTCAGAGGAAACAACCATATATACAAGCAAAATTTTGCACCTAAAATCAAGAGAATCAGCCCATCTAAAGCATATTCTTATAACCATAAGTAAGGATCCAGAGAGTAGAGAAATATGGGGGAAAAATTAAGGATACAACACAACTGTTTCTTTGTTTAGGACTGTGCCAATGCCCATAATAATCCCCTAGAAACATAAACATGCATACTTCCTTCTTTGTTTCTTCCGTTTATGAGTTTAATAGAGATTAATACAAACTGACAGGTATAAAGACCTTATAAGACCATGTAGCCCCACCTCTGTATTTTACAAGAAAGACAAATAAGACCTAAAAGGCAAGTGATTTCCCCAGGATGGTACTGTTGGCTAATGGCAGAATCATACCTCAAGATTCATAGGCCAGAGCTCATAGGCCATGTTTTCTCCCCAGGAAAAGGAATACTAGATTCTCAGCAGTCTGAGTCCTGTGATGCTTTCCTCTCTGATTTAGCGCTTGTGAGTGTGGGATCACAAAGATGTAAGGGTTAGACACATTTGTGATATATATCTACTGTTTCACATCTTCCTTGGAAATATTCTACTAGAGAGTTACATATTTGGGGGCTAAGGTTAGTAACATCAAAATGTAGTTGACCAGTGTAGAAATTAGCACCAAAATAGAACAGCTTGGTCCTTTAGCAATGCAAAGAGGATATCTCCTTATTGGACCAGGCTGGCATGCTGGTTCTGATAGGCTGCACTTGTTGGTATTTGTAACCTTGATGAATTTACTATGATTCAGGCATGGAGCTTCAGGCTTGTAGGATTCTTAAAGGAATTTTTCAGTATTCCTGGTGTAATACCATCTCTCAGGGGCTGCCACACTTTAACTGGGTTTTCTGAGTTCGAAGCATAGAACCAGACAGCCAATTGTTAAATTACAATGAGAAATATACTGTCACAGAGTATACCCTCAGGGCAGTTATACCAAAAAAAAAATTCCTAATCAGAAAGTTGTTTCTGAACTCAAAGTCCAAATAAGGTGAGATATATGAACTTAAAGCAGCAGACAAATGCGGTCCAAATTATCAATCCATTTCATTCTCTCTTTAGGGATTTTGTAATTTAAGCTTTAAGGTTTTCTCTACTTTGAGCAAATTCCAAGTAAGTCAGGGTCCTTCTCTTTGATCTTAACATTCAGCAAGAAGATAAATGCACACTATGCCAACAGCAGCTTTGCCTGTGTGCAGCCTTGTCTATGGAGGGAAGGAATCTCTAGAACCCAGTTTCTGGAGGGTTTATTCCACAGGTTCCAAGGGTGAGGGGCTAAAGATCAAAACTGGCTAATACAAGTGATACTCAATTTAATTACTAAGTACTAAGAAAATTGAGACTTTTAAAATTAAGTTACTACAAGACTGATCATTGAGTCAATTTCTTGATTTTACAGATAACAAATGGAGACCCAGAGATATTCAGTGCCTTGTCCAAAGACAAGTCCTAGTCGAAAGTGAACGGGACTAAAACCTAGGATTCGTTTTGCCCAAAGATACAGGAAAAATGTAAGCAAGTACTTCAGGGGGCTCCCATTTTTTAAGTGACTTCTTCAGAATGTTCTAAATCTCCTCTGGTGCCTAGGACTGACAGATTATGCTCTCTGGCAAAAATGTCTAATCCTGGACAGGAACCACAGAGACTCCATCATCCTTTCTCCTTTCTGAGTTTCTCTTTGTGCCTCTACCTTACACATGGGATCTGACAGAAGTTCTGAGGAGCTCTAGGACATAAGCCTGTGGGGTTATCCTGGACCTACATAGCTGGGTCCCAGTTCTAGGGAGAAGCGTGATGAGATTGCTCTTTTTAGCCAGCATCCTTCTTTTTAGAATCATGGGAGAGTAAGCAGCCAGAATGGTCCTGGCATACTGATTTTGGTAACTTTCACTCAAAGTGAACACAAGCTAAGTTCAGAGTGCTAGTCCATGGACAGTCCACTGCTGACCTTTCACATTGAGCCATGTGTGTGGGCTCATCTGTGGCTGTTGTTTGTTTGAGATCCAATCGCAGTGCCACCTCCTGGCTACATAACCTAAGGATGGTCTGGGTAACAGCAGGCACTATGCACCTTTTGCCACTGGCACCTGTGGCAGTTACATCATTCCCCCACAGACTCAAAGCTATGTATGGGCCAGTCAGTCTTGGGAGTGACTCCTCCTGTCTCCTTTTAGGTATTTCAAGACCATTGCTCTGCAAAGTCTAAAGACTTCTCTGATTACTGTCTTTTTTTTTTTTTTTTTTTTTTGCCTCCAATCAATGTGGAAATGACATGCTGAAATCAACATTCTTTGTGCAAATGAGGTTGCTCTTCTCATTCTGGCCAAAGGATCCACATCTGTCCTCACTGATGGTGTGTAGAATGCAGTGGTATGATCAACACTGAAACAGATCACATTCTAGGCATTAGCGATTAGAGCATATAAAGTCTGAGAGAAGATATGGTTGGAAGAAGTTTTCTGTAATTGCACAATATAATTCCAAATAAAAAATTTAACATGGAAATTACTGTTCACTTTTTTTCTGAGATGGGAAGATATGAAACTAGTCAGAAATAGAACATTTGATAATAAAGAATGTAAATGCATGTTCCCTAAATCTGAATAAGAAAATATGGGGTCTGAATGTTACAAACATTTATATGCACTGATTAAACAATAAATAAATATTTAATCTCTACTGATTTTCTAAATTGTTATTAATATGTTATTCTATATTATAAGTGCCAATGATTTTATAATACATTGATATCAAATATTTTATATAGACAGAGACCCCCAAAAAAGTATTTCTCCAGGGCCTCACAAAAAAAAAGAAAAAAAAAATCAGCACTGGCTGAAATTCCTTCATCTTAGCCAAAAGCTTTTTGCTTTATAAAATATTACATTTGATCTCAGATCTTTGGAACTTCTGTTATCACATTGCCTACAATCTTCTGGAATAACAGTTAGGTGCTTGTAAGATATTCTCCCAACAAGATGGAAAACTCTTTGTTCACATGAAACATATTTTACTTTATCTCTGCAATCCCCAAGTTCCAGTACATTTTACAGAATCAAAATTCAGTGGAGACTTCTGCTCCCAGAAAGATGTAACAGATGTTTCTCCATCTTCCTTTCACTAACAACAAGTAAAACCCCTTGACATATATACAAAACAAATATAAGAACACTCTGATAAGTGTAGAGAAGACGGCAGATCACCAGAGACCTCATGATCTTAGGAATGACATACTGGTAAGTTCCTTCGGTTTTTATTTGCCTAAGAGATCCCAGAAGTGATGCTGAAGAATCTAGCAACTCACAAATGCAGACAGAAGAAAACTCTAAAAGGATTTTTAAAGACTTTTAAAATTAATGTACTACATGACTGATAATTGAGTCAATCACTTGATTTTACAGATAATAAAATGGAGACCCAGAGATACTCAATGACTTGTCCAAAGACAAATCCTAGTTGGAAGTGAACAGGACTAGTTCAAGAGTTGGCAAGGGGGCAACTGAGCTACAGGGAAATCTTTTAAATTATAGCAAACCAGGAAAATCTACAGCTCCATCTTCATCCAAAACAGCAAATGCCAAATAGGAAGCCTAGGCATTTATGTTTGCAAAACTATCAAGAGTCCCCCAAATATTCTACCAGACTGGTGTTACAGAAGACCAAGAGGGAGCCAGTACCTTCACTGCTCCCCTGCTGTCACAAGGCATCTTTTCATCTCTTCAGAGGTCATGTCAGAGGAGACCTAGAGGAAAGTCAGGCCTTTTACTTCCACACATGGTAATGACACCATTCCTGCTACACTGTTCGTGAAGACCACATGGGAGTCCAGAGCTCCCAATTCCACCCAGCAGTAAAGATACACTTATTTCCAGTAGGAAATAACTAAGAAGCATTGCAGCTTCCACTATCAGAACAATATTTTAAAACCAGCTAAGAGGTAAGGTTTAATTAATATCTAGACTCTTATAATTCCTCAACAGAATGGATGTTAATTTTTAAAAATCAATCCTCAAACCAAGAAATGGAATATTTCAAACTGAATCAACAGATGCCAACATTGTGATAAAGAGATATTAGAATTATCTGATAAACAAAGAAATGGGTCTATGGAACCAGCTTTTCAACTTGAAGCCGCTGGGTAGAATGGGGTCCTCATAACTCGCACGCAGAGCAGACAAATTTTCCACACTGAGATATTAAACATGGCTCCAGGACCAAAGTTAGTAGGAGAATGGATGCTTTCACCTCAGATATCTGCTGTTCTATGAAAAAAGCTTTTAGTTTTGATGGGTAGCATGGCTGGTTCTATGTTTTTGTGGTTGTAAATAGTGCTGCAATAAACATGTGTGTGCAGGTAAAAAAAAAAAAAGAATTATTTGACAAAGAGTTTATAGTAGTTATGATTAAAAATTCTTCAATGAACAATTATATACACACTTAAAACAAATTTTAAAAATAGAAGATTTCAACTAGGATATTGAAAGTCTCAGTGAAAAAGAAAGAAAGAAGGAAGAATCAAATGGAAATTCTAAAATTTTAAAATACAATAACTGAAATGAAAAGTGCAGTGGGTGGATTTAACAGCACTTGAACAATACAGAGAAAAATGTTACTGAATTAGAAATTAGAACAATAGACATTATTAAATCTGAAAAACAAAAACAAACAAGCAAACAAAAAAAGACTTAGGAACTGTTACTGTTGGACTGTAACAAAAGATCTACTATTTGTGTCCCTAGAGACCAGAGCAAAAAACAAAAGAGGGGGGACTGAAAAAGTATAGAAACAATTACTGCTGAAAACTTCTAGGTTTTGGTAAGATGCAAAGCTACAAATTCAAGAAACTGTGCAAACTCCAAATAGGATAAACTCAAAAAAATAAAATCTAAAAACCATCATGTTTAAACTGCTGAAAACTGAAGACAAAACAAAATTGAAAGTAACCAGAGAAAAATAATACTTTACCTATAGAGGAAAAACTACATGAATGGCAGCAGATTTCTTATGAGAGACCATAAAGGCTGTAGGATAGTCCTCAGATGATGGTCTTGACAGACCTAGATGGTCTGCACTCTTTTTAATCATAGTTCTAAGAATAATGTAGAATAACTGAGAATAAACATTCTGAGAGAGAGAGGAATTCCCTGAAACAGACTGGGTTTTATTCCTGTCCCTCTTTTAGGAGGATGCTCTAGAACTCTTTAGCCCAGTGATTTCCATTTGTCCCAGGTTGTAAAATCCAGAGTAGACTGCTCTTGGGGACTTCCAACTGTAGTACAAGTGAAGCATGTGCAAGATTCTATCTGCCCTGGGCAGCTTTCCTGAGCCTTGGGAGCCTGGCTGGCCATGAATCTTAGGATTCTGTTGTTCTTTGCTACCTATCATAAGTAATAAACCTGCTTCATGTAACTTGTATGTGTGACTGTTCTAGCCCACCAGACTTAGCAAGTAGTAAAAGTGCATCCAGAGTTGAAGTAAGCTAAAGTGTTCACACTTTTACTCTTGGTAGTTGGCCTAGTGCAAATGTTTGCTATCCTTTCTTCAGCAGAAGTCCTCCCTTGAGACTGATCATCAGTGCACCTGCTTCACAAAGTCCAAAAGGAAGGTGACACAATATTATTCAAGTTCTAAAATAAAATAACTGTCAACCCAGAATTCTTTACCCATTAAATTATCCTATAAGAGTGTCTTAGTATATTTGGGCTGCTATAACAAAATACCTTAGACGGAATAATTTATTAACAGAATTGTATTTCTTACAGTCCTGGTGGCTGGGAAGACCAAGATCAAGTTGCCAGCAGATTCAGTGTCTGATGAGGGTCCATTTCCAATAGATAATGCCATCTTGCTGCACCCTTATACAGTAGAAAGGGCAAAAGCAGCTAACAAGTTCCCTCAAGCCTCTTTTTATAAGGAAGCTAATCCCATTCATGTGCTTTTATGATCTAATTACCCAAAGGTCACACCTCTTAACCTTGGAGGTTAGGTTTCAAATATGAGTTTTGGAAGGACACATACTTTCAAAGCATAGTAAGAAACAAAGGGAAGTCAAAATATTCTCAGATGAAGAAAAAATATGAGAATTTCATACAGGTACCAACACTTAGGTAAACTAAAGTAATAGTAAAACTAAGTTTTATAAACAGAAACAATAAAAGAAGAAATTTTGGAATGTCAAGAAAAAAAAAGAAAGAACCTGGTAGCAAAATTATAGGTGAGCACAACAGG
Organism: Carlito syrichta; assembly: GCF_000164805.1. Lineage (NCBI taxonomy): Eukaryota > Metazoa > Chordata > Mammalia > Primates > Tarsiidae > Carlito > Carlito syrichta. The sequence continues at coordinate 522,753 of NW_007247481.1, forward strand.
CTTTATTTTTTTTCTCCTACTGAGTTTTTAAAGCTATGTTTGACAATTGAAGAAAATTACCAGTACTGGTTTTGCTAGATTTACACTTATGTATCTCTTTCCTTCCTTTTTTTTTTTTTTTTGAGGCAAATGTAAATGGTAACATAATTTCAATTGCAGTATCCAGATTTTCATAAAGACTATTAGTCTTTGCACACTGATCTCTATCCTACAACCTTGTGAACCTACTTATTACTTCTAGAAGTTTTTTACATATAATCTGCAAAACAATAATTTCATCACAAATAGGAACACCTTTATTTTTTTCTGATCTACATGCCTTTCACTTATTGTCTTATTACAATAACTAGGATTAATAGAGAGAGGATAAAAATCTACCAATATCAGACATAAAAGAAAGATCATCATCATTGATTTCATTAAAAGGATAATACAGGAATAAAGTGAACAACTCTATGCCCACGAATTTGATAGTTTAATTGAAATATACCAATTCCTTGAAAGATACAAGCTAACAAATCTTACACAAAAAGAAGCAACCTGAATAGACATATCAAATTTAAAAATTGAATTAAGAATGAATCACCTTCCAAAAAATGAAGCACAAAACTCAGATGGTTTAACTGATAAATTCTATCAAACACTTAAAGAATGATGCCAATTCTCTAAAATTCCTTTGAGGATATAGAAACAGAAGGAACACTTTCTAACCCGCTTTTTAAGTCACTGTTACCCCAATTTAAAACCAGTTAAAGAATGGAAAACTGTCAAGCAATATGTTTCATGAATAAGGATGCAAAATCTTCATGAAAATGGCAGTTAATCAAATCCAACCATGTATAAAATGAATTATACAACACAACCAAGTGATATTTATCCCAAATATGCAAGGCTAGTTCAACATTTAAAAATCAAATAATATAACCCGCCACATCAAGAGTCTAAAGAAGCAAAATTATATGATCATATAAATTGATACAGAAAAAAAGTATACAGTAAAATCCAATATTTATTCGTGACTTTTAAAAACTTTCAGAAAACTAGGAAAATGGGGAATGGAATGACTCCACTTGCTAAAGAGCATCCACAAAATCCTATCACTTTCATGCTTTATGATGAGAAACTGAACCCTTTCTCCCTGAGATCATTAACAAGCCAAGGATATTTCCTCACCACTCCTTTTCAATATCATACTGGAAATCCTAACCAGTGTAACATAAGAGAGAAAAAGAAAGAGTAAATAAAATAGTCTTTGTTTGCAAATGGCATACTTCTCTATGTAGACAATCACAAAAAAATAGGGGAAAAAATTCTGGACCTAATATGTGATTATAGCAACATCACAGGATACAAAGTTAATATATAAAAATCAAGTACTTTCCTACATGCTACCAAGAAATGACTGAAATTTGAAGTTAACAAATTTACAAAACTCAAGCAATGGGGAAGAAAATCCAATTAGACAGGAGCAAGACATGAAAACACATTTCACTTAAGCAGATGTAAAGATAACAAAGCACATGAAGGTGCTCCACAAATTCACTATTAGGAAACTGCAAATTAAAACCACATTGAAATAGCTAATGAAATACATAAAATAATTGCAATAACTTGCTTGACATAAGTAACTCCATTTTGTTGAAATCCTCCATCTTAGCTGCTTGCCTAGCCTAAAAATGACTCCCCAGTGTAGACGTGTGATTACTGTAATGTTCCCATGACTACAGACCCACAGCTTTGTTCCCCTGAGCTGTTTGTGCTGACCATTCATGCTGATGCTTGCAATACTCCCTAGCTACAAGTTCCGTGTCATTGTTTGCTTTGTTAACTGAAATCAGATTTTGCGCCAAGGAATTGTTAAGGAATTATTACTTACAAAATTCCCCCTGCCACGTCACTATAGTTTGTCCTTATATTTTATTCCTTTTGTTTTTAGTTCCTTGTACCCTCACCCCCTGCTATGTACCCAACTTGTAGATTTTACCTATGTAAGCTTTTTGCTGATTATAATCTGTGTCAAGGGCTTCATGGCAAGAGCCTACACTTGACCACGTGCTACTAAAGGACTCAATATTAATTTGGACTTAAGCGTGCTGGCATGTCTCCTTCTCACAATCCAGTCATAACAGCATGAGATACTACTGTACATATTTTATTTTCCAGTGCATAAATTTTTTTTAAAACAGTGACGATGTTATAACCGGATTACGAGAAGGAGAGATGCCAGCACGCCAAGTCCAAGTTAATATTAAGTGTCCTTTATTATCACACCGTCAAGAGTAGGCTCTAGCCATGAAGCTCTTGACGCAGAATACAATCAGCAAAAAACTTAGGTAAAATCTGCAGGTTGGCTACATAGCAAGGGGTGAGGGTACAAGGAACTAAAAACAAAAGGAACAAAATATAAGAACAAACTATAGGGACGTGGCAGGGGGAATTTTGTAAGTAATCATTTCTTAACAATTTCTTGGTGCAACCACTGATTTCAGTTAACAAAGCATACAATTACACGGAACTTGTAGCTAGGGGGTATTGCAAACAGCATGATCGGTCAGCACAAACAGCTCAGGGGAACAAAGCTGTGGTCTGTAGTCAGGTGAAAGTTACAGCAATCACATGTCTACATTGGGGGGTCATTTTTAGGCTAAGCGGGCAGCTAAGATGAAGGATTTCAATAAAATGGAGTTGATGTCAAGCAAATTATTACAATTATTTTATGTATTCCATTAGCTATTTCATTCCCCCCTTTTAGTTGTACATGAGTTAATTCGTTGACTCATCAGTCATAGGATGAAATTATAAGTTCTTACATGCATAAGTTTTACAGAATTGATTTCCTGTTTGATGAAATTAACAAGGCAATTAAATATATACGATCCTACAAGCAGCCCAAGGAGGAGAAGGATAAGCGGGCCAGCCAGACTGATGATGAGAGTTGTTAATCAGGGATTTCGATTCAACAAAGATTGGAACCAAGATTTATTATTGTTTGTTTGTCTTGTCTCCTGTCAATATTTCCTTGGAACTTTCAGAGGGTGTCCTTAATCATTCCTGATTGGTTTGCATAGAAACAACATGCCTCCCCGAGAGCAGCACCAAGTCCCCCTTGGGATAGGAAAGGCAAGTCTAAGCCTCTACAATTTTGGAGGACAACTTCTGCTACGGAGTCCACCTGGTCATGGAGTCAGTTTATGGCAGATTGCTGTCATTTAAGTCAGAATTAACGTCCTGTGCGAAGTTTGATAGTCCTAGTCCTCTGCGGATCAAGACTGTAGTGCGGAGTGCCGCTGTTTCAGCTACATTTAGCCCAATTAAGGCAGGCACTAGTAGCAGGGCAGCATGCTTCCAATGAGTTGCTGGAAGGCCAGGAGGATTGAATAAGAGGGTTCTCTCAGGACCGCTATAACCATATACCTGGGGAAGTACATGAACAGTGATACATAAGGTAGGCTGCTTGTTTAACATTTCAGTAGTAATACAGGTTGTAAGCCCTGCAGGACAAGCAAACCAAGGATTAGCAGGGGCCACATAGGCCATAGACTCAGTTACAGTTACAGTGAGAAATGAGACACAAACATTAGAAAACAGGGAAGCTAGGAAATTAAAATTTGAAGTTATAAAACAAGAGGCATTTCCAGTTACATCTTTTATAGTGACATGAACTCTTTTTGGAGAACATGTAGTTTTGTCAGTGTTGCTGACAATAGGAGTATTGACTCGTAAACGTACGTAATAAGGAGGCTTTGACTTTAAGCAGAGCCAAAAATCTGAGGTTAACTGTGGCCAAGTAGCATTGAGCAAACGGTGCAGATGAGTTGGCATAGGAAAAAGACTTGGGGGCTTCTGGGTTGGAGGACTAGCCCCTAGACGAGCCTCCTTAGGCAACTTTGGAGGCTGTGTCCCTGGATGTTTCCAGAACTGGCTTTGGAGGCGACTGAGGTAAACTTGGGGTGGTAATTCGGTTAGCAGGAGGCAGAGGCAGAAGAAAACTGAACACGGGGTCTTCCAGGTAAGCTAGTGGCCCTATTGGCCTAGGTTTATAGCCAAGTATTCACCTCTGAATGGTAAACAGGGCACCACGGTCATAGCCTGTTAAATAGAGTCATATGCCCCAGGTTTTTCCTGTACTCCAAGTCCAATGATGGGGCCCATTAATTCGTATAAATACCAGAGCCTCAGGGGGAGATGGGCCTGGAGTCTGCCAAAAAATAATTTCAGAGTTATCATTGGGTCCTCCATTGTAAGTAGCGATGGTGACACATTTTAGTCAGGACAGAAGAAATGATCTGCTTGATTATAGGCTAGTTTGGTGGATTTTCCAGGACATTGATAGAAGTCTACATCTCTGAGGTTTAATCTAAGGATCTGTTTTTTTGGTAAATGTGGTGCCTCCCAGGTTGGAAAATGTGAGGTTTGCCAGGGTGCTTCAGGATAACCATCACCGACTCCCTTTCCTATTGCAGCTAAGTCGTACAGTTGGACCTTAAATACTATTGAAGGTCCTGGATATGTCCAGTTTTGGCTAGCTAAGACGTTGCTAGTTTTGAAAGAGGTTAGGGCGAAAAAATATACGGCATATTTATCCTGGGCACCAGTTAAACTTATTGTAAGCATAATAAGGCAATAATGCACCCTGTGCAAGAGAGATAAAATAGCATTAACAGAGCCTTTTTGCCACATTTCCAATCTGCAGGGGCTACAGTTAAGAGACGTATGCCAAAGGCCAGAGCAACTGGTATAACAAAACCCAGAGTCAAAGATTGAATACAATGCATTTAAAGAAATTAGTAACCAGTCTATTGGAATCTCACGGTTCAGACATACATTGAAAGGTGATCTTAAGAGGGTTTTCGAAGTTTTCAGTTTCAGTCCAGTTGGCCGAACAGTGGTTGTCTTTCTTTTTTGGACAAGGGAGTGGATATTTAGGATGCGTGGCTGCCTCACCACAGTCAATGGAACGAGCGTCTGTTTCTTTGGCATTTTTGACTTGTGCGTGATGAATCCAGGCTGGTACCCCCATCGACCTTGAGTGCTGTTGGGGTGGTGATGATGATTATAAAAGATTCTTTCCAGGCAGCAGTTAGTTTCTCCTTCTGGAATTTTTTGATGAAAACCAGGTCTCCGGGCTGGAATGGATGACAAGGCATGGAAGACAGAGTGAGCAATACAGCATGAACACCTGAGTGGACAGCAGCCTGGACCTGCTGGAGAGACTGGAGATACTTGAACAGAGATTGATTAGTTATTTTTTCTAGGATGGGATCTCACGACTGGGGTAACAGAGGAGGAGGTCTTCCAAACATAATTTCATATGGGATAAACCCAGTCTTATATGGGATGCATCAGGTTCAGAGAAGAGCTAAAGGCAAAAGGTTTACCCATTTTTCACTGGTCTCTACTATTAATTTGGTTAAAGTAGATTTTAGATTTCAGTTTATGCATTCTACCTGTCCAGAACTATGTGGTCAGTAGGCACAATGCAGTCTCCAATTAATGTTTAGTGCTTTACTAACCAGATGTACTATGGATGAGGTAAAGGCAGGATCACTATCAGAGCCAATAGAGAGGGGGAACCCAAAGCTAGGAATAATTTCATTTAATAGAAACCTTGTAACCATAAGTGTGGTTTCATTTTTGGCGGCAAAGACCTCTACCCATCCAGAAAAAGTATCAATAAACACCAGTAGATAGCCATATTCTGCTTGAGGAGGTTTTATTTTAGTGAAGTCTACTTTCCATTTTTCTCCAAGACTTAATCCTCGGGCCCTGATGCCATCCAAAGGTTTGGGCCCTTGTTTTGAATTGACTTGGACACAGGCAGGGCACATGGTGGCTACTGTTGCAACAATGCTTTTCAAGTCATTGATATGATAAAAGTGGTTTAACAGCTCAGTCAATTTAGTACCTCTTAGGTGAGTAGTAGAATGTAGTTGTTTTACGAAGGTGTGTCCAAGGGTTTCAGGTAAGATGATTTTAGAGTCTTTTATCTACCATCCAGTGGAGTTTTTATGGGCTCCCACTAAATCTGCCTGTTCCTCTTCTTCTTGGGTATACGTAAGCTGTTTCAGGAGAGGAGTTGGAAAAGTTTTAGTTAGCAAGATAGTCAGGAGTTCAACTGTAAGTTCTACTGCCTTTCGAGTCACCTGATCAGCCAGGCAGTTCCCAGTTGCTTCTGGAGTGTCAGACTTCTGGTGTCCCCTGCAACGAATGATGGCTACCTCTTTAGGGAACCATATAGCCTCTGGGAGGACTAAGATTTCTTCCTTATTTTTTATAGTCTTAGCTGGTACTATAAGAAAACCTCATTCCTTAAAGATCATGGCATGCACATGAAGTGGTGGCAAAAGCATACCAGCTGTCAGTGAAGAGGTTTACTCGCTTTCCTGTTTCCCAGCCCAGAACCTGAGTTAAAGCAATTAACTCAGTTTTCTGAGGCATTGCCTGTGAGCAGATTATATCCTGAGCTGTGGTTACTGTTGCACCAGTCTTGTGGACTCCCTCTACTTCCAGGCTGCTACCATCCGTGAACAGGTCAGTATCAGCTTGGTTTAAGGGAGTGTCCTGATGATCGGGCCAGCTGGCCTGAGAGATGTCCAACACATCTTCACAGTCATGATTTTGTGTCTCCAGATTGTCATCAGGCAACGGAGTGGCCAGATTGAGGCACTGAGTAGGAGATAAATTTAGTCTTGTTTGGTCAAGCAAAAGACTGATATTGAGTGATACGAGCATTTGGCATCCAGTGGCCAGAGGCTCCTCAGACCAATGTTTTAACAGCATGGGGAACAGTTAATGTCAGGTTTTGGCCAAAAGTTAATTTATCTGCTTCCTTAACTAGTATGGCTGTAGCAGTAATGGCTCAGAGACAAGAAAGTCAGCTAGAGGCTACTGGGTACAGTCTTTTCAACAAGTAAGCCACCAGTCTCCTCCAGGGTTGTAAGGTCTGAGTGAGGACCCCTTTTGCAATTCCTTGTTGTTCATGAGTGAAGAGTTGGAAAGGCTTGGTAATATCTGGGAGAGCTAGAGCCAGGGCTTGGATCAGAGCCGTTTTTAACTGCTGGAATGCCTGTTCCTCAGTAGCAGTCCAACTTAGGGACTGATCTCCTGCTGTAGTTGTGTACAGGGGCTTGCAATTTCAGCAAGTCCTGAGATCCATAGCTGGCAATACCATGCCATCCCCAGGAATGCCCATATCTGCTTTTTTTGTGGTTGACATGGGAATCTGAAGAATGGCTTCCTTCGAGGCTGAGGTCAGGGCTCGCTTGCTTTCTTTTAGTCGATATCCCAGGTAGGAAACTTTGGTTGAGCTGAGCTGTGCTTTTTTTGCTGACACATGATAACCCAAGTCTTGGAGGAGGTTAGGCAGGCAGCTAAGATGGAGGATTTCAACAAAATGGAATTACTTATGTCAAGCAAGTTATTGCAATTATTTTATGTATTTCATTAGTTATTTCAACAACACCAATGCTAGTGAGGATATAGAGAAATTGGGTCACTCACACATTCCTGGTGGAAATGCAAAATGGCACAGCAACTCTGGAACACAGCATGGAAATTTCTTTAACAACTAACTACACAACTACCATACTACCAGGCAGTTGAACTTCTGTCTATTAATCCTTCAGAAATAAAGGATTAATATAAGGTAAAAACCTGTATACAAATATTTCTAGCAGTTTTCTTCATATTAGCCAAGTGTCAAACAACCTAGTTGTTCTTCAATGGATGAATGATTAAACAAACTGTTGTACAACCATCCCATAGAATACTACTTGACACTAAAAAGAAATGAACTGCTGCTACATGAAACAATTCAACTGAACCTATAGAAACTATGCTGAGTTAAAAAAAAAATCCAGTCCCAAAAGATTAGATACTTTATAAAATTGATTCATCTAACATTCCTGAAATGACAGAATCAGAGAAACAAAGAACAAATTACTGGCTGCTAGGGTAAAGGAAGGGATGAGAATAGTAGAGAAGTGGATGTGGCCATAAAAGGCATTATGGGAGATTTTTGTGTGATGGAAATGTGTAGTATCTTTACTAAGTCAATGTCAATATCCTAGTTGTGACACTGTACTAGGTTTTTGCAAGATGTTACTATTAGTGGAAATTTGGTGAAGGGTACAGGATCTCTCTCTACAACTCTCTTACAACTGCATTAAATCTATAATTATCTCAAAATAAAAAGCTTAATTAAAAATTAATACCATTTAGATATTTTCCTAGGATCACAACACAAGTCACCGATACACTCTTGCACGCATCACAAAATGAAATTGTGGTACATCGTATTTCAGATTCATTAATATCACCCAAGAAAAATCAGGTATCTCATATCAGTATGTCTGGTTAAAACTCTAACTTTGTATACCTGGAGCCTAGGAGGTATGAAGAAATCAGATAATGGCTTAAAGATAAATTGAACAGACTAGTTGTTCTTTCTATTCCTGTTCCTGATGTTTATCTTTATACTGTTGGAAATTCTGTGTATGTTTACTGTAAACAAAGACTTCTGATATTTTCTCAGCTTGACAGTATGCATAATAGTAGGCAATGGTGTCTAGGAAAAAAATACATGTGAATTTAAAATCATTCTACTTTACAGAGGTTGTATTGACAACAGTAAATGAATAATACTGATTTTAATAAATCAACGAAATTCACAAAAGTTAATCAATTATGAAAAATCTTAAACTAGAAATACTGAAATTAAAAACTCTCATTTCTGACTTCTAGGGTTTAAATCCACTCATAAACTTTTAAAGAATCCCACAAAATACATAAAGATATAAAATGTTTTAAGGTAGAGTGGCTGGTTTTCACTATTTAGTCAATTCTAAATGTTCTTCTCCTTATATTTTTTCTTTCAAGACTATAAAACAAAATGCACTAATTTAACGTTTAGACAGAATATACATCTGACATAAGAAAACAAATTTTAAATTCTCCAAAGTAATTTCATTGATTAATTCAATATTTAATGAACATGAAATATGTTGCAGGCACTTCAGATACATCAGTAAACAGGAGAGACTGCAGTCACTGTCTTCATAGAGTTTATATTCCAGTGGTAAATATTTTAGAATAATTATTTCTACTTTAAAAGAAAATATATAAAAAAACCACATTCATTTTACTGATATCTCTGAAAGCATAAGAACATTGAATTATTGTTGCTTTGGAAACCATAATTTCTCTAAATTCTTTTCTCACATGTTCATAATAGCTCAAGACTGCAAATTTTCATCAACAGGTGAATGGATAAATAAACTGTGCTATATCCATATAATGGACTATTATCCAACAATAAAAATGATAAACTGCTGCTATAGGCAACAAGGATGAATCTCTGAAATATTATGCTGAGCAAAAGATGTGAAACACAAAAGAATGCATATTGTATAATTCCATCGTATGAAACTTTTAGAAAAGATAAGTCTCCTCTATAGTGGCATAAAGCAGATCAGTCATCACTTGGGGGCTCAGGTTGACATAAATTGATAGGGAAGAGGAGTAAAAAAAATCCTACCTGTATATATTGATGGTGATGCTGGTTATATGGGTGTACACATTTTACAGAATTCATTGTAATGTACAGTTTAAAAAACAAAAGTCTTGGCAAACAGAAATAGAAGTCTACTCAAAAAACTAACAAAGCAAAACCAGCAAAATCCTCTTCAATACATATTGAAACTTCCCCTTCTGAAATTGAGTATGAGATAATGTATATTCTTACAACTTCTTTTTAATATTGTACTGAAAGTCCTAGCCTATGCAATAAGGTTATTTTTTCAAGTGGTAAGGATTGGATGAGAAGACATATAACTGTTATTGCTCACACATAAAATTGTTGCTTATATTGAAAATTCAAAGGAATCTGTGAATAAGCAAAATTTAACAGTATTTTTAAATAAATATGTAAAAATAAATTGTATGCCTGGATGCTTAGAACAAAATTTGTAAATAAGGTCCTTTAGAATATGTAATTTATAATGTATTTAAAAAATTAAATAGCCAGGTTTGGTGGCCCAGCCTGTAATCCTGTGCCTTGGGAGGCTGAGGTGAGTGAATTGCCTGAGCCCACAGGTTCAAGACCCACCTGGACAACTTGACGAGACCTCATCTCTACAATAAATCAATAAAATTAGCCAGGTGTGGTAGCACGTGCCTGTAGTTCCAGATACTTGGAAGTCTGAGGCGGAAGGATCACCGGAGCCCAGTAGGTCAAGGCTGCAGTGACCGGGTGCGGCCACTGCACTCCAGTTTGGGTGACAGAGTGAGACTCCAACTCAAGAAAAAAAAATTAAATATCTAACTTTTAATCTAATGAAAGATATGCAAGATATCCACACAGGAAACTAAAAGAAATTACTAAATAAAAGAAGTGATGTATCATGTTCATGTATTGGAAACTCACAGTTGTAAAAAGTCCATTTTCTTGGATTGTTTTATAGAAATAGCATAATCTAAATCAATCCAAGCAGCTAAAAATTCCAATTTTTTTTAGAGATTTGGAAAGTGAATTCTAAAATTAGATATAATTCCAAAAGACCAAAACTAAGCGAAGTATCTTAAAGAATGTTGAGAGACTTCCAGGCAAGATGGTCATGGAACAGGTCAGACTGTGAGAGTCTCCACATCAGTGAGTGTCCATAAAGACTCTGCATGAGTGAGTGTGTTCCCATGGGTGAGTGAAAGTCCATTTGAGGGGAGACTCGGGTTAGTGCACCTGGAGCTCTCCTCTAGAGGTGAGTGCAACTCCCACTGCCCTGAGATTGGAGACCTGGGTGCCCAGGATCATCTGCCATTCTTGCAGCTCTCTTGAGACAGCAGATAACAGCTACCTCTCAGCACTGGCACCCAGACAATGCCATCGCCTGGCATGAGAAGGCAGGTAGTGGAAATCTAGAATAAAGCTCCTGGGATGGGGCAGAGACTTGCTTTGCCCCAACCAGCTCCACCCAGCATCCATCTTGGGACCCAGAGGCTATTATCTCATCAGACTTGGAGAGACAGGTGACCCTCCCCCAGGCTGAAAGAGGCAGACACGTCATATCTGAGTGGGAGACTGGACAACAGCAATAGCTAGTGGGGCAGCAAACAGACACCCCTACTATATGGACAGATTGTAAGGGGGTGGGAAGTGGGTTCCAGGGGCCCACACAACTGTCAATAGTTACTGGGATCTACAGATAGCTTCTGAATCACAGCTCCCCCTTTAATTAAATCTCAAAACTGTGAAAATCACAGGCCCTCACCCCTAGTCCAGCTTCAGAATTGAACAAAATCAGAGGCTCTACATAAGGAAGAATAAGAGATTGAGCAAACAGAAATAAAAGCTATCCCCCACCACTAAACCACAGAATTAAAGAAGAGATTTAAATAAAGGGGAGAGGGGAAACTTACACAAATGAAGAAAAACCAGAGGAAGAATATGAGTTTCACACAGACACCTGGGAGGTCAGCCACTGAGAATACAGACTTTGGAACTCAAACAATGAAGAGGCCCCATAATGACTGGTCTCAAACCACAAGCCCAGATATCAAGATATTAATAGAGAGAATAAATAGAAATGAGAAGAGACAAGAAGAAAGAATGAAGAAGTTGATAACTGAGATAACAGCAATAAAGAATACAGTGAATAAAATAAAACAAGCTGATAATTATGGAAAGTAGAGTTAACCAAGCAGAAGAAAGAATCTCAGAGCTTGAGATATGGAACTAATCTAAACTGTCAAAAATATAGAAAAGAAACTTAAAAAGACAAAACAAAACATCCAAGAAATGAGCGATTATTTCAAGAGGTTGAAAATTAATTGGAAACTTTGTGGCAGATAGAGAGACAGAGACCACCCTGGAACAAATATTCCATGGAAATATCCAAGCAAATGTCCCTCATCTCATCAGTGATACAATATTCAAACACAAGAGATTCAGAGAACACCTTCAAGGCAAATGAGAAGGCCAACTCCCAGACACATAGTAATTCACCCACACAAAGTAGGTATAAAAGAAAAAATCCTAAAGGCAGCCAGAGAGAAAGGTCAGACTACCTACTGGGGAAGACCAATTAGAATAGCAGCAGACTTCTCTACAGAAACACTTCAGGCTAAGAGAGCTTAGATCCCAATCTTCAAAGTTCTCAAAGATAAGCATTTTCAACAAAGAACTACCTACCTAGCTAAGTTAAGTTTCATCAGTGATAGAGAATTAAAATCCTTCCCAGACATTCAATACCTAAGAGTTTGCACTGCCTCCAGACCTGCTCTACAAGAAACACTTAAGAAAGTATTAAACACAGAAGAAAGGGGAAAAAAGAGTGGCAATGCCCTTCTCAAGAATGCAGGAAAAAGTTTGAAAACACACATGAATCAACCAAAAAATAAAAAGAAAGACAACTAACAAATAAACAAACCAACAAACAGCAGCAACAGCAACAAATTCTGTAAGAACCTCATGACAGGGTTAAACTCTCACATATCAAAAATTAGCCTGTTTATGAATGGACTAAATGCACCAATGAAAGAACATAGAATGGCAAATTGGATGAAATAGCATGAGACTAGAATATATTGTCTTCAAGTGACTCATCTCACCATAAAGGACACTCACAGACTCAAGAGGCTGGGGAACAAAATTTCCATGAACAGAACACAAAAGACAGCAGGAGTCGTGATCTTAATATCAGGCAAAATACCATTTAAGCTATCAAAAATTTAAAAAGATATGGAAGGTCACTATATAATGTTAAAAAGTTCATTAACAAGAAATATCGTTCTTAACCATATATGCACCCATCATAGGAGTACCAACATTCATAGAGCAGCTTCTAAGTAAACTAAAAAAGATATTGACTCTAACACTATCATAGCTGGGGACTTAAATACTCCACTAACAACCCTAGACAGATCATCAAAACAAAAAGTCTCCAATTTGCCAGGAGATTAGGAACCACAGTGTGATGTTGAACAAATGGACTTAATTGATCCCTACAGAACACTAACTCAACAACCATGGAATACACATTTTTACTCATCACCACATGGAACATGCTCTAAGATTGACCACATCCTCAGCCATAAATCAAGCATAAAAAAATTCCATAAGATTGAGATTCTGCCATGCACCTTCTCAAACCACAGTGGAATAAAAACCAACATCAACAAAATTTCCCCCAAACCCACCAAGATATGGACACTAAACATCATGATGCTAAACAGCTCCTGGATCAACATGGAAATTAAAATAGATTAAAAGATACATCAAAACAAACAAAAATGAAGAAACATCTTACCAAAATCTCTGCAATGCCATGAAATCAGTACTAAGAGGGGAATTCATATCTCTACAAACACACATGAAGAAAATGGAAAGATCACAAGTTATCAGCTTAACAAATCACCTCTGAAAGCTGGAAAGGCAAGACCACCAAAACCCTAACTTCAGCAGAAGAATCCAGTTTACCAAATTAAAAACTCAAATTTGAGACATAGAAGACAAAAAGATAATACAAAAAATCAATGAAATCAAAAGCTGACTTTTTGAAAGGGTAAAAAAGACTGATGGTCTCCTAGCTAGACTGACCAAGAAAAAAAAGAAAAGGCCCAAATAAACACAATGAGAAATGCAAAAGATGAAGCCATAACTGTCCCCAAAGAAATACAAATTATTATCAGAGATTACTAGGTACACCAGTATGGAAACAAACTTGAAAAGCTAAATAAAATGGAGGACTTTCTTGTATTACACAACCTCCCTATGTTGTAAAGAAGAAATCGAGAGCCTAAATAGAGTAATAACAACTCAGGAAATTGAGTATATCATAAGAAAACTATCTACCAAAAAATGCCTAAATCAGATGACTTTCCAGCAGAATTCTACAAAACATTCAAGGAGTAGCTGATACTAATCATATTGAAAGTATTCCAGGCAATTGAGAAAGTTGGAACTCTCCCCAAATTATTTTATGAAGCTAGACTCACATTGCTACCCAAACTGCATAATGATCCAACAAAGAAAATTACAGGCAAATAGCCTTGATGAATATAGATGCTAAAATTCTTGACAAGATTCTAACAAACCAGAACCAACAATGCATCTCAAAATTCATCCACCATGACCAAGTAAGTTTCATCTCTGGGATGCAGGACTGGTTCAACATCCACAAGACCATAAATATAAAAAACTATGTCAACAGATGTACAGAAAAAAAACACATGATTATATCATTAGATGTGGAAATAGCTTTTGATAAAATCCAGCACCCCTTCTTGATAAAAACCCTCAAGCATCTAGGCATAGTTGGAACATACCTCAAAATAGTAAGAGCCATCTATAAGAAATCCACAGCCAACATACTGCTCAACAGAGAGAAATTGGAACTATTTCCCCTGAAAACCAGAACAAGACAAAGATACTCACTCTCGCCTCTGCTGTTCAGCATAGTATTGGAAGTCCTAGCTAGAGAAATCACACAAGAGAAGGAAATTAGGGGTATCCAAATAGGAAATGAAGTTAAGTCATACCTCTTTGCAAATGACATGATTCTCTACCTCGAAACCCCAAGAGAATTTGTCAGAGACTTCCTCGCCCTGATAAAGGACTTTGGCAAAATCTCAAGATACAAAAAATAAATGTGCAAAAAACAGTTGCATTTCTATATACCAACAATAAACAAACAGAAACCAAAATAAAAAACACAATCCCATTCACAATAGCCACAAATAATTGAAATACACTGGCATCTCACTTAACTAGAGATGTGAAAGATGTTTACAACAGAACTATAAAACACTGCTCAAAGAAATCAAAGATGACACAAACAAATGAAAAAATATTCCATGCTCATGGATTGGAAGAATCAACATTGGTAAGATGTCCATTCTACCCAAGGTAGTCAATAGATTAAAGCAATATCCATTAAATTACCAGCAGCAGTCTTCTCAGAACTGAAAATGACAATACAAGAATTCATACTGAAACACAAACAACCATGAATAGTCAAAACAATCTTCAGCAACAAAAACAAAGTGGAAGGTATCACACTCTCAGACTTTAAACTTTATTATAAAGCTACAATAATCAAAACAGTCTAGCACTGGTACAAGAACAGGCATGTAGACCAATGAAATAGAATAGAGATTCCAGAAGCAAAATCTCAATTTCTCAACCAATTCATCTTCAGCAAAGCCTCCTCTACCAACTACAGGGGAGAGGTGTACTTATTCAACAAATGTTTCTGGGAAAACTAGCTGACCACATATAGAAGATTAAAACAAGACCCCTACCTATCACCATACACAAAAGTCAACTCTAAATGAATCAAAGACCTAAACATAAAACCTCAAGCAATAAAAACCTTAGAAAATGCAGGAGACATCCTGATGGAAATTAGAACTGGCAACTAATTCCTGATCAAAACCCCAAGTGCCCATGCCATAAGAGATAAGATAAACAAGTGAGACCTCATCAAAATGACAAGCTTCTGCAAAGCCAAAGAAACCATCAAGAGAGCAGGGAGACAGCCCACAGAATGGAAAAAACTATATGCCAACTGTATATCTGACAAAGGCCTAACATCGAAGTTCTACTCAAAATGCCAAACTCAAACATGCTGAAAAGAAAAAAAAAACAAACAACCCCATTACCTAGTGGGCAAAAGATATGAATAGGCGCTTCTCAAAAGAAGACATAGGAGCAGCCAACAGATACCTGAAAAAATGCTCAGTCTCCTAGTCATCAAAGAAATGCAAATTAAAACCACACTGAGATACTACCTAACTCCATTGAGTATGGCCATCATCAATAGGTCAAAAAACAACAGATGCTGATGCGGATGTGGGGAAAAGTGAACACTTCTACACTGTTGGAAGGAGTGTAAACTAGTATGACCTCTGTGGAAAACAATTTCGCAATTCCTAAATGTCTAAAAATCGACCTTCCATATGACCTTGCAATCCCCCTACTGGGAATATAACCCGAGGCACTCAAATCACTCTACAAAAAATATACCTGCACATGCAGGTTTATTGCAGCATTGTTCACAATAACAAAAACATGAAACCAACTGTGCTGCCTATCAAAAGTGGCCTGGATTTTTAAAAATGTAGTGCATATACACGATAAAATATTACACAGCGATAATGAAGGACAAAATTATGAACTTCGCAGTGACCTGGATGGACTTAGAGTCTATAATACTGAGTGATCTATCACTGAAACCAAGAACTGAGTATCATATGTTCTCACTCATAAGTGGAACTTGAATGGTATTGTTATACTATAAGAAAGGGACAATCAGTAGTGGGAAATTGCCGGGGGTGGGGATGGGATTGGAGTTAGTGGGATTCTGCCAGAGGAGGGAGGCACACCTCCTCAACAAGGGCACCTGCATAATGAACATTTGTATACCTAACCCTGAATTGTACCCCACATCTTTAAAATAAAAAATTTACAAAAAAAGAACATTGGAAGACAGCTTTCAATGCTTACAATAAAATTATAGTAATTAAAACCAATTGATGCTTTTGTAGAAATAGATAAATAAATATTACAAAAGAGTGAATCAAAAAAAAAAATCTGTATGTATATAGTCACTTGGTTCATGGCAAAGTTGCCAGTGCGCTGCAGTTGATAAAAATGGCATTTTCTGTAAGTAGTACCGGATCGGTTGAATAATCATATGAAATTAAATGGTTATCCAATGCTTGTTTACACCATACACAAAAAATCAATGGCAGATGGATCATAGACTTACATGTAAAAGGTAAGACAATAAAGTTGTTACATGTTAGTATAGGATATTATCATGACCTTGGGTTGATAAAGATTTCTTAAACAAGACACAACAAGCGCTGACTTTAAAGGAAAAGATTCTTACATTACCTTCATTAAAATCAAGAAACTCTGCGTCTGCCATTAGCAGTGCCATTAAAACACTTTATTAGTAGAATGAAAAGGCAAGTCATGGAATGACAGAAGATATTTCCAATTCTTATATTAAAATTCAGCAAATGTAAAGAACTCCTACAATTCAGTAAAAATAAAACAGGCAATTGAGTAAACACAAAACCAATAAAATAAAAATAATATGCACCTCACAGAAGAGATTATCCAAAGGACTAAAAGACGCATATAAAAGTGTCAAAGCTCATTAGTCATCAAAAAAGTACAAATCAAAATACTGATACGGTCAAGTAACAGAACATAAGCCTCACATGCTAAAATTGAAAAGTATGGCAGTACCCAGAGTTAGCAAAAATTGAACTCTCATATACCGTGGTGGAGAGGTAAGTTGATACAACCTATTTGGAGGAAAAAATGGTACTAAAGTCGAACTTACACCTACCACAGAACTTAGCCATTCTAATTTATGTATACATCCAACAAATGAGTGCATATCTGTACAAAAAATGTTAGTATTTTGTTCAGACTTGTTTTGTGACCTAGTATGAAGCCAAGTTTTATAAATGTTCTGTGTTCTTGAAAATAATGCTTTAAATTACTGGATTCAGTGCTCTGTTGAAATCAATTAAATACTTCTGGATTAAGATGAGGCAGGAGGCAGCTAGAGTGAGTTTCTCTTACAGAGTAAAGCACGACAGAGCGGTTCCCCAGCACCCAGAAAGGAACAGATCAGCAGTATGCCCAAGTCGTCAAAGGGAGATGATAACCACTTAGAGCAAAGAACAAAATCCACCAACCTAGGCTGAGCTTGCCAGACTCTCTCCTGCACCACACAGTCCACTACAACCTCTGGACATAGTGGGGAAGGTGAGTGATGGGAATTTGGGAGTTCTGTGCTCTTGCCACGATTGTGCAGGTCTCCCTGGGTTTGTGAGAGCCAACCCCCTCAAGGGAAATTGCCTACCCCACAGCCATGCTCTACTATGAAAAGGTGCAGGGAAAAAAGCCTTGAGCAGTACCAGTCACCATTTTCTAGAACTAAACTCTTTAAGTGTGCCGCAGTTTCTTTCCAGTCAGCTAGGGAAGGACCAGCCCCAAGGGCAAGCTGCACAGTTACAGACATTTCCTGGCTGGGCAGGTTGTCTGAGAACACCTGAGGCCCTGAGGCCAGTGGCACCTTGACATTCAGATCACAGATTGCCTGAGGCAAAGGCAGGAGCCTGGTGGGACATATTGCCATAGCAACCTCTCACTCCTCTGGTGATCTCTGCTGAGCCTGCTTTGCACAAGAGTGTTGCCCATTGGCCTGGGACTTCCTGCTAATCCCCACTGGGGCAGCTAAGAACACACCCTTGTGGGGTGCCTCATCTCCTTTCCCCTACAATACCCTAGCAAGCTTAAAACAGACAGAAAACTTGGAAAATCTCCAGACCCCCGCCCTTGGCTAAGTTTGCTGAGTACTTCTGAGCAGAACTCTCCAAGGAGAAACCCTACAGCCACCATTGTAGCTGGCTTTCTCCCACAAGCACGACCTCATGGGCGGTGGTCAACAGTACAGCCAACTACATCAGATACAATAGCTCAGTTTTGGGAAAGAACAGAACCCAAGTACCAGCTAATAACACTTTCCAAGTCACTCTGGCCACTCAGGATGCCATAAGCCAGTGCAGGTACAGAGCACAGGACTGTCACACCTGGCAACTGAGAAACTCACCACTTCAAGGTTATATATAACCAAGGAAACCCTACAGTGTTTACGTCAGCCCCCTACCAATCTCAAATAAGAAGAAATCATCTACCCAAATGAGAAGGAATCAGAAAAATAATTCTGACAAATTGAAAAAACAGAGCTCTCCAATGTCCCCAAAAGACTAAACCAGCTCTTTCAGCAATGAAACCTAGCCAAAATGAAATTGTTGAAATTCCAGAGACAGAATTCAAAAGGTTGATGACAAAATTAATGACCTTCCAGAGAAAGTTGAAAATCAGCATAAAGAAATTCAAAAACTATTCAGGACATGTATGAAAAGTTATCCTAATAGACACCTTAAAAAAAGCAAGCTGAAATTTTGGAAATGAAAGAAACATTTGGGTAAGACAAAATGCAGTGAAAAGTTTTAACAATAGACTAGAACAAGCAGAAGAAAATATCTCAGAACTTGAAGACAAGGCTTTTGAGTTAACTCAATTAGACAACAATAAAGAAAAAAGTCACAAGAATAGAACAAAGCCTCCAAGAAATGTGGGATTATATAAAATGCCCAACCTAAAAATCATAGGTGCTCCTGAGAAAGAAGAGAAAGCAACAGGTCTGGAAACAACTATTTGAGAGAATAATGGAAGAAAACTTCCCTGGCCTTGCCAGAGAGTTAAACATCCACATACAAGAAGCCTCCCAAAACCCCAGAAGATCTATTGCATAAAGGTCATCCCAAAGGCATATAATCATCTGGCTACACAACATTAAGGTGAATGAAATAATTTTAAGAGAAGTGAGACAAAAGCATTAAGTAACATATAAAGATAAACCTATCAGACTAACAACAGACTTCTCAGAAGAAACTCTACAAACCAGAAGGGAGTGTGGCCCCATCTTCAATCTCCTCAAACAGAATAACTGTCAGTCAAGGATTTTGTATCCCACAAAACTAAGTTTCATAAATGAAGGAGAAATTATGTCCTTTGCAGAAAAACAAACATTGAGAGAGTTTGTCATCACTACACTGACTCTACAAGAAATATTCAAAGGAGTCCTAAATACTGAAACAACAGATCAAAATATGCCAGTAAAAAGCAGTGGAAATCATAATGTTCACAGGCTTTATAAACACCAACACAATAGAGAAAAGAAATAAAGCAGCCAGGTAACAGCCAGTATGATAAACAGAATAGTACCTGACACATCATTAACTCTGAGTTTAAATGGTCTCAGTGCCCCACAAAAAAGATATAGGCTGGCAACTGATACAAAGAAAGTTCAAAAGATAATCCAAGACTATTATTAACACCATTAAGTAAACAACTCAGAAGAAATTGATACATTCTTGGAAACATACAACCACCAATCTTGAATCAGAAAGAAACAGAAACCCTGAATAGACCAATAACAAGCAGCAAGATAGAGATAGCAATTAGAATTTTCCCAAAAACAACAGCAAAAAAAGCCCAGGACCTGTTGGACTCACAGCTCAAATCTACCAGACATTCAAAGGAGAACTACTGCCAATTTTACTGAAACTATTTCACAAGATTGAAAAGTGGGTACTCCTCCCTAAATCTTTCTACAAGACCAGTAAACTCTGATACCAAAATCAGGAAAGACAACAAAAAAGAAAACTACAGACCAATAATCCTTATGAACATAGATGCAAAATGCTCAACAAAATATTAGCAAACCAAAAGCAACAGCATGTAAAAATGATAATATAATATGACCAAGTGAGTTTTATCCTAGTTATACAAGGGTGGTTCAATATACACAAGTCAATAAACATAACCGCTAAATAAACAGAATTAAAAACAAAAACCATGTGATCATTTCAATAGATGCAGAAAAAACATTTGATAAAATCCAGCTTCTCTTCATGATCAAAAACCCTCAGCAAAATAGGCATAGAGGGGACATTCCTCAAAATAATAAAAGCTATATATGAAAAACCCATAGCCAATGTCATCCTGAATGGAGAAAAGTTTAACATATTCCCCCTCAAAGTTGGAACAGGCAAAAAATGCCCACTTCAACATAATACTGGAAGTCCTAGCCAGAGCAATCAAGCAAGAAAAAGAAATAAAAGACATCCAAATTGGAAAAGAAGAAATCAAACTATCTCTGTATGCCAATGATATGATCTTATGCCTAGAAAACACTAAAGGCTCCAAGCCTTGATAAATGAATTCAGTGATTTCAGGATACAAAATCAACATACACAAATCAGTGGCACTGCTGTACACCAGTGACCAAGCTTAGTCACTCAGTGACTAAGCTGAGAATCAAATCAAGAACTCAATTCCATTTACATTAGCAGCCAAGAGGCTAAAATGCCTAGGACTATATTTAACCAAGGAGGTGGAAGATCTCCATAAAGAGAACTACAAAACTCTGAAGAAAGAAATTGCAGAGTACACAGTCAAATGGAGAAATATTTCATGCTCATGGATTGGAAGAATCAACATTATTAAAAAGACTATATTACCCAGAGTAATCTACAGATTCAATGCAATCCAGATTAAACTGCCAATGTCATTTTTTAACAGAATTAGACAAAACAATCTTAAAATTCATATGGAATATTTAAAAAGCCAGAATAGTCAAAGTAATGCTAAGCAAAAGGAACAAAGTTGAATGCATCACATTACCTGACTTCTACTACAAGGCTGTAGTAACCAAAACAACATAGTACTGGTACAAGAGTAGACAAATGGATCAAGGGAACAGAATAGAGGATGCATAAATAAACCCAAATACCTACAGCCAACGGGTCTTTGACAAAGCAGACAAAACACACGCTGGGGAAAATACACCATATTCAACAAATGAAACTTGATCCCTATCTTCCCCCGTATACAAAAATTAACTTAGGATGTGTTAAAGACATAAATGTCAGACCTGAAACCATAAAATTTCTAGAAGAAAAACTCCTCTGAACATCATCTTAGGCAAAGAATTTATGGTTAAAGCCTCAAAAGCAAATGCAACTAAAACACAAATGAGTGAGTGGGGCTTAATTAAACTAAAAAGCTTCTGCACAGCTAGATAAATAATCAGTAGAGCAAACGGGCAACCTACAGAACGGAAGATATTCACAAACTGTACATCTAACAAGGGATTGGTACCCAGAATCTATAAAAAAAAAAAAAAAAAAAAAAAAAAAAACTCAAGCAAATCAGTAAGGAAAAAAAAACAAATAACCACATTAAAAAGTAAGCAAATGACATCAACAGACAGCTCTCCAAAGCTGATATACAAATGGCCAACAAGCATATGAAAAAATACACAACATTACTCATCACCAGGGAGATGCACATTAAAACCACAATGAGATACCATCTTACACAAGTCAGAATGGCTGTTATTTAAAAAATCAAAACACAGGAGATGCTGGCAAGGATTTGGAGAGAAGGGAATACTTATACACTGTTGGTGGAAGTGTAAATTAGTATGACCTCTATAGAAAGTGATAGGGAGGTTACACAAAGAACTAAAAGTAGATTCACTATTTGATCCAACAAGCCCACTGGCAGACATCGGCCCTAAGCAACAGAGGCCATTGTATCAGAAAGACGTCTACACCTGCATGTTCACCACAGCCCAATTCACGACCGAAGCTAAAATGGTTAAAATTAGCCTTAAGGAAGTGAGTGCTTGGGGTGGGGTAAGCTTCTACAGGAAACGTTCAGTGGCTGGAGCAAACCTTGTCTTGCCTTGTCTTGTCAGGCTCACGATCTGCAAAGATATTCACCACACCTCCTGGTTGACACCTCCTGGTTCCCAACATCATTGTTGTGCCTTCTTTGACTGTCAATTGCTGGTCTCAATGATCACTTCTATGGTTGCCTACAAATAAGGAAATATTTGAAATTGAGCGGGGGTGCACGTGGAAGCAGGCCCTGATAATCATTCCTACAGAGGTCACTGTCCACAATTAGAAATAAGTTGAATGTGATTAGCAACATATTGGCAGGAGGGGGATGGAATACGCATCTGCCTCTGTGTTTGCCCACTGGTAAGCATCACTTTGTTTCATGCCGCTGAGGAACTTTACAAAGACAGGTGGTGGCCGGGCTTGGTGGCTCAGCCTGTCATCCCACGCCTTTGGGAGGCCGAGGTGAGTGGATTGCCTGAGCCTGCGGGTTCAAGACCTGCCTGGGCAACTTGGTGAGACCTCATCTCTACCACAAATAAAAAAAATTAGCCGGGCATGGTAGCGCGTGCCTATAGTTCCAGCTACTTGGAAGGCTGAGGCGGAAGGATCACTGGAGCCCAGCAGGTCGAGGCTGCGGTGGCCGGGAGCGGCCACTGCACTCCCGTCTGGGCGACAGAGTGAGACTCCAACTCAAAAAAATAAATAAAAATAAAAATAAAGAGAGGTGGTGCTGGTGCTGATAGAGAAAGGATTTTCAGGCTTATCAGAACTCCTCCATCCTCAAGCATTCTCTCCAATTCTTTCAAGTTCCTCTGCTATACAACTTTATCAGCTGGGATAGCAAATTCAGCCTGACAAGATAAGGCTTGCTCCGGCCACTGAACATGTCCTGTAGAAGCTCACCCTACCCCAAGCACTCCCAACGTTAGGGCTAATTTTAACCATTTTAGCTTCAGTTGTGGTGGAACCTTGATCATTTCAGGGGAACTAAATGAATCGGACAGACTTCTACTGTAACAAGGAATCTTAAAATACATGGTTTTTCTGTGATTATCTTAATATTTACACTATTTTTATATTTTATAATGTTTTAGTTTTGCATTTACACTTCATGGCAACCCTGTTGTAAGGACAGGCTGGAATATACTGTGATGACTAGAAATACTCCATTATTTAAGTTAACGAAGGTACTTTTTTTTCATACTGCAAGTCTAGACTAACTGGGTCACTGAGAAACCCAGGCTGACAAAATCATCACCACCTTAGAATCGCTGGTTCCTTGTCCCAGAACTGACACAGGTGGCTGTCAATCATAATTCTTTGGTCAGAACCAGTTACATGAGTCTACCCGAAACTGACATAGCTGATCACCCACATCCCCTTGTCTTCCATTTTTATTGCAGGTACCTTGAGCCTATAAGGTCTTTGTGGGAAAGCATCACTCTTCTTTTAAAAATTAACTTAAATTTTGTTTTATTGTGATTACATTTAATACAAGATCTGCCCTCTTAACAAATTAGCTGTACCATGCATTGTTGTTGACTCTAGGTACAACGTAAATCAGTTAAATTTATAATAAACTAACTGATTATCTGGACTTTCCAGCTCCTGTGTTGTGCTGCCATTTTCACAGTGGAGGCCCTAGAGACATTATTTAAAAAACAAAAACAAAAACAAAAAAACCCTCAAAACTATCACCTCTGAAGTCTTATTAAGCCAAAACAGTTACATCTTCCATAGGCCACAAACTGCAACATTTTGGCAAACTGGTCTCTATGGAAAGGTTTTTCTCCTCTGTAAGTTTTGGGAGTCTCTCTAACGCTCTTTGTTTTAAATTTGGCAGGTAACATTGTAGTATCTGTAGATCTGTAAAGCTGATTCAACTTGCTAGATTGAAACTTTCAATTGTTTAAATTGATCAAACTGTATAAATTGTGGGCTATATATTCTCTATATCAGTAAAATTTATAATAAACTCACATGCATGTACATGCACATCAGAGCCTGTAGTAGTGTGAAACAATAGGCTCCTAAGGCACAAAGTTTAAGGAGACACTCAGTCTTAGGGTCCTGCAAGTTCCTTTCACTAGTCCCCGCCTGATGTACTTAGAGTCCCCCATCTCACTCTAGAAGCCAGTTGTGAAATATTTACCAACACACTACTTCCTTCAAATAAATACTGGCTTGTTACACGAATGTGGACATTGTCATGAAAGTGTCATTAAAAAGTTTCCTGGCTTGTAATTGTATATTAGCTTGTTCTGTTTTTCATCCAGTTCTATCCTATGAAGTCTTTAAAGAACTAGGATACGAAATGCTTGATCACCGTAAACTTGAGACTGGGAATCTATCTGAGAGAAAGCGTGCAGTACGCTAATTCAAATGCAGAGACACAAACAACTTTGAGAGAAACGAAGAATGTGAGAAAGTCCGGCAGATTCTGGAACAAATTTCTCAGAGAGAAGAAAAAATAGAAATCAGAGATTGTATCATGCTGGACAAACAGCATGCTATATCGTAGGACGACACAATGAAGTCAGTTCAAAAAGAAAAAGAAGACTTTAATCATGAAAAGCAGAAATGCTGCTATTGGATCACCAGGAGAGATAAATGAGGAAATATCCTTTGAGCCCTCAAAAATCGGAAGAAAGCAAATACTTCATTGAGGAATAATGATCTTTCTCATTGAAGGAAGGTAAAAATGCCATTTCTCATTCTTTGTTTGCAACTAAGAAATCTTCCTAGCATTTACTTTCCTACAACCATCATTTATATGATGATTGGTTATTGTTTTAAATTTCTTCTTCTATGCAAATATTCATATTCAGTGTGCTTCTTGGCATTATTTATATTTGAATAAGTCAAGAAATAGTTTTGGTTCTTTTTTTTTTTTTTTTTTTTTGAGTTGGAGTCTCACTCTGTCGCCCAGACTGGAGTGCAGGCAAATACTAACTGTGAATACAATGAACTTACAGTTTTATCCACATTCATCCCTTGCAATATAAATCTTTCAGCCTAGACTCCCCTCCAAGCATCAAATGAGAAAATCCGCACTCTGGTTAAATGTGCTTTCATGGGTGCTCTTTTGATCATAAAATTCCAAATTTAAGCATAGGTGATTAATTTTACTCCTATGCTTTGTTTTTAGTTGCAAAGCAGCGACAAATGAATAGTTATGAAAATCATGTTTGAAAAAAAATTGCAGGTACTTTCTTTTTTCTACTTCAGATCAAAAGTAAAGATCAGTGCTACAGGAACTGTCATCAGTAGTAGTTTCAGACTTTTCCTCTGCTCTTTGCATTGAGCATATAAAAGGTGTCTTGCAACAAACGGGGTGTTGGTCGTTCAATTGTGGTTTTCTTTTCCAGATGGTGACTACTTACCATCTGGCGGGCACTCTCGATGGTGTTGGAAAGGCTCGTCCTCCTCAGAGTGACTGGAAATATCCAACCTGTTACTCAGTGACTGCCAGCAGATAGCTTCTCTTGTTTCCCATTTGGCTTTATTTGCCAAATGAATATGTTGCTTTAATACCTAATAGCCTTGACCAGCTGCTGAGTTCTGTTCTTTCCAATTTTGATTACCTGGATTTTCCAGCTCCTGCATTGTTCTGTCATTTTCACAGTGGGGGCCGTGGAGACATTGAAAAAGAGCCTCAAAAATTCGGTATTTGCTTCTGAGGCCTTACTAAGCTCAAGCAGTTAAATCTTTCTTTCATAGGCCACAAACTGCATCATCTTGGCAAACTGGCCTCTGATGGAAGATTTTTCTCCCCTGTAAGTTTTGGGAGCCTCTCTAATGCCCTTTGTTTTCAGTTTGACGGATAACATTATATGTGTTTATCATGTACAGCATGATGTTTCAAGGTATACATATACATTGTGGAATGATTAATTCTTGCTAATTAACAAATGCATTACCTCACATGGTATCATTTTTGTGGTGAGAGCACTGAACATCCGCTTTCTTTGCATTTTTCAAAAATACAACGTATCATCATTAGCTATAGTCACCCTGCTGTGCAATAGATCTCTTCAATTTATTCTTCCTATGTAGCTGTAATTACGTATTCTTCGACTAACCTCTCCCCAAATCCTCTCACCCTGCAAGCCTCTCATGACCATTATTCTATTCTCTACTTTCAAGAGATCAACTTTTTTAGCTTACACATCTGAGAGCGATCATGCATATTTGTCCTTCTGTGTCTGGCTTATTTCATTTACTATAATGTCCTCCAGGTTTCTATATTTTTCATTTTTTGCTTAATGGCTGAAGAGTTTTCCACTGTGCGTATATACCACATTTTCTTAACCCATTCATCCATTGAATGGGATATGGTTGATTCCATATCTTGACTATGTGAAAAGTGTTGCAATAAACATGAGAGTGCAGATGTCTCTTCAAAATACTGATTGCATTTCCTTCAGCTATATACCCAGTAGGGGAATTGCTAGATCACACGGTAGGTCTGTTTTTACTTTTTTGAGGTACCTCTCCATACTGATTTTCATAATGGTTGCACTAATCTAATACTCTTACCTTTCTTTTCTTCATAATTCGGTTCTTTGGACAAGGGTATCCTTCACTTAGGTGATTAGTTCTAATAGTCGTGTGAAAATTAGGTTTTTATTTTTATTTTTGCATTTTTTTAAGTATGGATTTCACTCTGTCCCCCATACTGGAGTGCAGTGAAACAATCATGGCTCAACACAGCCTCAACCTCCTGGGTTCAGGTAATCCTCCCACCTTAGCCTCCTGAGAAACTGTGACTACAGATGTGCACACCAACCCCAGATAATTCTTTGATTCTTTTTAATAGATGGAGTCTTGCTATGTTGCCCAGGCTGGTCTCCACCTCTTGGGTACAAGCATGAACTCTCAGCCTCCCAAAGTGCTGGGATTATAGGCATGAGCTACCACAGTCAGCCAGAAAATCAGGTTTTTAAAGTTGAAATATATGTTGAATCTACTAAGATCAGTTATTGTGAAAAGAACCCCATTAGACTTATTGATAAATCAGTTTTCTAATGTATCAAATTACCATCCTAATTTACATATATGAAGAACAAAATGTGCATTTATCACATGTGCTAAAATATTGTGTCCTGTAGGCTATGTTTTGATTACAATGTTCCACTTCAGAGCACAGTCATTATTGACTTCTATTGTTTGAAAGTCCTTCTTTTCCTTGTTTCTGAAATAAAACATAAATAGACTTCAGGCCTGGGCTTCTCTTTCCAGAAACATCACAGACAGGTAGCAGGGCTAACATAAGGGGAGAACAGTGTAAGGCTGATATCCATCCTGAATGACCAATGCCAATCTAATTTAATTTAATAAGTCTGCCAGTGATTACACTTTTTGCTATTGTCCTTTCTCACAGAAATGTTGACTTTCAGTATGAAATGTAAGGCCTCACGGTCTTAAAATCATTCATCCAATAAATTGTTTCCCAAACTGTGGTCCAAGGTACACAAGTCACCTAAAGTTTTCCAACCATCATGTTTGTGTTGCTGATCAATAGTCTACCCATACATTTGGGGAACACTATTCCTTCTTACTAACGACCACATACATATAGGAATATTATATACATTAATATCGAGACTATTGAATATTATTTTAAAATATAGGTTTCCTTCAGAATATTAAATATTCTTTGAAAACAAATGATATTATATGAAATACATGTGAATTCTAACACCCTAAGGTCATACAGTTAGAAAAGCTTTTCCTTGGAAGTATATTTTCACCCAAAACGCTAGGTGAAAATGTTGTGTCCTGCCTTGCTATTTTTTTTGTTTTGTTTTGTTTTTTTAAAATAAAGATGTGGTACAGTTCAGAGTTAGGTATACAGACGTTGACTATGCAAGTACCCTTGTTGATGAGATGTGCACCTCCCTCCCCTAGCAGTCTCCTCAACTGCCAATCCTACCCCTCCCCTCCCCTGGCAGTTTCCCACTACTGTCAACCCCTTATAGTATTATAATTGTTCAAGGTACCACATGAGTGAGAACATATGGTACTTTGGTCTTTGTTTCTGTGATAGATCACTGAGTATGATTAACTCTAAATCCATCCAAGTTGCTGAGAAGTCCATATGTTTGTCCTTCTTTATGACTGCACAATATTCCATGTGTATATGTACCACATTTTTTTTATCCAGTCCAGCTTTAATGGGCAGCATGATTGGTTCCATGTTTTTGCTATTGTGAACAGAGCTGAAGCAGACATACGTGTGCAGGTATCTTTTTTGCACAATAATTTGAGTTCCTCCAGGTATATTCCCAATAGGGGAATTACTGTGTCATATGGAAGGTCAGTTGCTAGTTCTTTTAGATATTGCAACACTGTCTTCCAGAGAGGTTGCACTAGTTTGCATTCCCACCAGCAGTGTAGAAGCATTCCTTTTTCTCCACATCCTTGCTGCATCTGTTATCGTTTGTTTTATTAATGATGGCCATTCTTACTGGGGTTAGGTGGTATCACAATGTGGTTTTGATTTGCATTTCTCTGATGATGAGTGAGACTAGTGCTGGCATTTTTAATGGCTCTTATATGACAGTCATGACCTGGGGACTCAGGAACACACATAATCTGCTTCACCTCACCTCCAACAAGGAGAATGAATGAGCCACTGCCGATCTTAACCTTTCTGGGGAGAAGTGAAGAGACCAGGGTGGCTGAGGCAAGCAATAGATTGAGGTTATCCACGGGAGTACTGGGAATACGCCAGACCCACCGGGCCTGTGGACCATGACGAGGACTTTGGCTTTGACTCCGAGTGAGACGGGGAGACACTGTGGGGTTTTGAGCAGATAAGCGCTCTGATATGACTTACAATTAAAAGACCACACTATCTGCAGCAGTTAATGTAGACGAGGTGGGCATACACAAGCATGAAGACCTGCTGGAGACAAGATGTCATCCAGACAAGATGTCACGAGAACCTGGGTGTGGTGGGGTAAAAGGGTGTGAGGATGAGATAAAAAGACAAGGCACAGGTGACTCCAAGGTCAATGACCTGAGAAACTAGAAGGATAAAGCTGCCATCAAGTGAGATGCAAAGTTGTGGGTGGAAGAGGCTTGAGGGGGAAAGATTAGAAGTTCAGTTCTGACATGTAAAGTCTGAGATGTCTGTTAGACATCCAAGTGGACGCCTAAGTAGGAAGTTGGATAGAGTACATGAGTGGAGCTTAGCAGAGAGAAGGCTAGAGATTCTTTTTTCATTGCTGATCGAATTCTCTATTCATAATTAACTTTTAAAAATTAAAATTATGAAATTCTCACATTTCTGAAACAACTGAGAAAGAGGGTGAATGTTGCTGGAACCCTTGAAGACGGATTCTGTATTCTATCTAAAAACACATCCCACAATATCATTTAACTTGATTTTTGTTTGATTCTCTCACCTTGACATTCTGGGCAGGGAGTGAAATTTTTCTAGCTGATAATGGCTTTTTGCCCATAAAATCCACTTATTCATTCCTTATGATATAAACATTTATTCAGTTCCCACAACATGTGAGCCTTCTATTCTTCCATGCAGTCCATTATCTTGCTTGAACAGCAAAACTTGCCAAAGGGTCAGGGGAAGAAATGAATTTGAAAGGAAGTACCTTGCAGAAAAATGTTGGAAAGACGACCTAGTAAATCCCTGATTTTAAGGAGAGCCCCACTGAGTACATCGAATGTGAGAATAACATTTCAGAGAATAAAACTACAGCAAACAAAAAGTGCTGTCTGAGGCTGTCTATTGCCCAGGAAGATAAGCGAAGAAATAATTTATATATAATACATGCATCTCATGCCTTAAACAAAACAAAAACAAAAATAAGCCCTGAACATCTGTCCCACATATTCAGAGTCTTGCTTTAGTTTTGTGGTTTTTGTTGTTATTGTTGTTGCTTGGTTGGTTGCTTGTTTGCTAATGGAGAAAGCAGAAAGTAGAAACTAGTCTAAAAAAAATCACATCCCAGCATTTTTAGATTTGCTTTTTACTTTAAATTTCATGAAACACAGCATTAAGAAGGGTAGTCGCATGCCACAGGTAGACTATGGAAAGTGTGTTAAAAATAGAAGTCGAATACAACAAGTGTGCATTGTGTTCCCATGTGCACACACTGGTTGGGACTAGGATGCGTAATGAGAAGAAGTCTCTCCCTCCAGTATTCGCAGCATGACAGGATAGAGAACTTCACCTACACATACAAAAGGCACTAAGAAGCCAGGCTCAGTGACTCAGCCCGTAATCCCGTGCTTTGGGAGGCTGAGGTGAGTGGATTGCCTGAGCCCACGGGTTCGAGACCCACCTGGGCAAGTTGGCAAGACCTCATCTCTACAATAAATCAAAAATGAGCCGGGCATGGTAGCGTGTGCCTGTAGTTCCAGCTACTTGGAAGACTGAGGCGGAAGGATCGCTGGAGCCCGGCGGGTCGAGGCTGCGGTGGCCGGGAGCGGCCACTGCACTCCAGTCTGGGTGACGGAGTGATACTCCAACTAAAAAAAAGGCACTAATACTAGACAGGCAATGCTAACTACCATAGCAGATGGTATGTGAGCACAGGGGAGGAAGAGATTTATGGGAGTGGTATCATCGCACTTCTTAGAGGAGAAAGGACTTAGGTCTTAAATAAGATACTAAAAACAAGGATCAGAAACCAGAATGGAGAGGAATTTCTAGGCAGAGAATATTGGAGCTGGGTCTGGAGGCAGAAATGCAAGGCATGGATGAAACCGTGAATAGCCCAGTGTTGCCATAGCTTTAAAAAAAAATGTAGGGATCAACTTAAATGTAGATATTCACACATATATAAATAATATCATGTAAGAAAAAACAACCAAGCATGGTTGCCTGGCATAAAAGTTCAGTAAGTTAATTGAATGTCAACTTGCATTTGAATATAATTCAGAAGATGTGATAATGACTAAGAATAAGATGAAAATGCTGCAGGAAAAGAGAAAATTAATAACTACATATAGACACAACCAGTGCAAATTTTTTAGGCTGCATGCTCTATTAGGGATAGACATAGCTATCAAAATCATTTTTAGTAGCATTATTGAGCTCTACTTGTTATACACTAAATTGCACATATTTAAAGTGTATAATTTGTTAAGCTTTGACATATGTTTACACCCATGAAGCCATCCCCACAATTAAGATCATGAACTTATCCATCAACCCCTAAAATTTTCTCATATGCCTTCATAATCCTTCCTACGCCTCCTCCTAATCCCCAGGCAATCAATGATCTTCTTTCTGTCGCTCTAAATTAGTTTGCATTTCCTAGACTTCTATGTAAATGGAATAGTAAACTATGTTCTCTTTTTTGTCTGGGTCGGTTCGCTCAACATAAACGTCTTGAGAGTCAACCATATTGTAGTCTTTGAGTGGTTCATTGCTTTTCGTTGCTGAGTACTGTTTCCTTATGTAGACGTTTGGATCTATTCACCAATTGATCAACATCCGGGTTACTTCCAGTTTGGGGTTGTTTCTCATAAAACTGCTGTATTAGTCCATTTTGTGTTGCCATATGGAAATGCCTAAGGCCGGGTAATTTATAAAGAAAAAAGGTTTATTGACTCATGGTTTTACCTGGTGCACAGCTCCATTTCTGGTGAGGCCTCGAGAAGCTTTTCTTCTTGGCGGAAGGCAAGGGGAGCCAACCGGGGAGTTAGCATGTCACGTGGCGAGAGGAAAAGCAAGAGAGAGAGGAGGAGGTGCCAGGCTCTTTTAAACAATCAGTTCTCATCTAAACGAACAGAGCGAGGACTCACCCATTGTGCAAGAATGGCACCAAGTCATTGATGAGGGATCCACCCCCCGACCCAAGCACCTTCCACTAGGCCCCACCTCCAACATTGGGGATCGTGTTCCCAAATGAGGTTTGGAGAGAACAAGAATCCAGACTATATCAGCTGCTATGAACATTGATGTACAAGTCTTTGTATAGACATGTACTTTCATTTCTTTTTAATAGATACCTAGGCATGGAGGGCTGGATCACATGGGAGGTATACATAAGTGGTTGTACCATTACATTTCCAACAGCAGCCTCTGACAGTTCCAGTTCCTTCACATCTTACCAAACTCCACAGGTATGATCTTTGCAGAATTTTATTCTCTCTCCCCACTCAGCCACAAACAAATAACATTTCTGCACTGATGGAACAAATTCAACAGACAATGCTTTCAATAAGTTAAAAAAACAGAAGAATATCCATTTATATTCAAAAAATAAAGGAAAAATAGCCAAAAAGTCTTAAAAGAATTAACATCTAGAAAGTGGACTTCTGAAAGGTGATAAGAAAAGGAACAGGGTATTACTATTTGTTCCATTTTAAGACTGCTTGACATTTTAAAACATGTCATGGACTATTTTAACAGAAAAAAAAAAGTATTTTTAAACACATAAACCAAAGTAGTTTCAAAGTTTGTTTGTTTGTTTTACAAGCACATATAAGGCACGCATTAGCTATGTTTAATTAAAATTTAATACAACTTAAAATCTTTATTAGTTACTTTGTATTTTCAAAATACACTTTGGATTAGTCATCATAAAGAATGTATTTTTAGTCATTGAATCAGATGAAGAATTTTTGCAGGTGACCATCTGGTGATAAAATAGTCAAGAATCTCTGTTTAAGTATGAAAGTTCCTCAAAAAGCTAAAAATAGCACTATCATATGATCCAGTAATACCACTTCAGAGTAGTTATCCAAGGGAAACAAAATCAATATGTCGAAGACATATCTGCACACCCACGTTTATTGCTACACTATTGACAATAGCCCAGATATGGAATCAACCTAAGTGTCCCTCAACAGATGAATGGATTTTTTTATTGTGGTATATATACACAATGGAATACTACTCACCCTTTAAAAAGAACAAAATTCTGCCCTTCACAGCACCATTCACAGCAACATGGATGAGCCTGGAAGGCATTGTTAAGTAAGATAAGCAAGCACAGAATGACAATACAAGGTCCACTTATGAGTTCTTTGTTTCTGTGATAGAACACTCAGTATTATAGATTCTAAGTTCATCCAAGTTGCTGTGACGTTTATAATTTTGTCTTTCTTTATGGCTGTGTAGCATTCCATTATGTATATATACACCACATTTTTTAATCCAGTCATCCTCCAGTGGGCAGCACGATTGTTTCCATGTTATTGCTGTTGTGAACAGTGCTGCAGTAAACATGTGTATGCAGATATCTTCTTCAGAGAGTAATTTGAGTTCCTCCGGGTATATTCCCAGTAGGAGGATTACAGGGTCGAATGGAAGGTCGATGTCACATAAAACTGTTTCCACAGAGGTTGTACTAGTTTACACTCCCACCAACAAAGTAGAAGTGTTCCCTTTTCCTTCATCCTCTCCAGCATCTGTTATTTTTTGAGATATTGATGATGGCCATCCTGACTGGAATTAGGTGGCATCTCAGTGTGGTTTTAATTTGCATTTCTTTGATGACCAGTGAGGCTAAGCACTTTTTGATGTATTTACAGCCTGCTCATGTGTCACCTTTTGAGAAGTGCAAATTCACATCTTTTGCCCACGTTGTAATGGGGTTTTGGGGTTGTTTTGTTTGTTTGTTTGTTTTTCTTTTTGGCATGTTTGATTTCCTTGTAGAACCTAGATGTTAGGCCTTTGTCAGATTACAGTTGGCAAACATTTTTTTCCCAGTCCCTGTACTGTCTCCCTGTTCCCTTGATAGTTTCTTTGGCTTTGCAGAAGCTTGTCAGTTTGATGAGGTCCCACTTGTCCATCTTCTCTCTTATGGCATGGGCACTTGGGGTTTTGATCCAGAATTGATTGCCATTTCCAATTTCCATAAGGGTGCCTCCTGCATTTTCTAAGGTTCTTATAGTTTCAGGTTTTATGATTAGGTCTTTAATCCATTTAGAGTTGACTTTTGTGTATGGTGATTAGGTAGGGGTCTTGTTTTAATCTTCTGCATGTGGTCAGCCAGTTTTCCCAGCACCATTTACTGAGTGGGTTCTCCTTTCCCCACTGGTTCGTGGTGGAGGCTTTCTCGAAGATAAGTTGGTTGGGAAATTGAGGTTTTGCTTTTGGAATCTCTATCCTGTTCCAGTGGTCTATATGCCAGTTCTTGTACCAGAGCCAACCTGTTTTGATTATTGTAGCTTTAAGATAGAGTTTAAAGTCTGGGAATGTGATATCTCCTGCTTTGGTTTTTCGTTTGTTTGTTTGTTTTTGCTGAGGATTGTTTTGGCTATTCGTTATGTACATTTCCATATTAATTACTGTATTGTCATTTTCAAATCTGAGAAGAATGCTGCTGGTAATTAATGGGTATTGCCTTAAATCTGTAAATTGCCTTGGGTAGGATGGCTATCTTAACAGTGTTGATTCTTCCAGTCCATGAGCATGGAATATTTTTCCATTTGTTTGTGTCATCTTTGATTTCTTTGAGCAGTGTTCTGTAGTTTTCATTGTTAATGCCTTTCATATCTGTGGTTAGGAAGATGCCAAGGTATTTCATTTTTTTGTGTGGCTACTGTTAATAGAATTGTGCTTTTTATTTGGATTTCTGTTGGTGTATAGAAATGCAACTGTCTTTTGCACATTTATTTTATAAGCTGAGACTTCGCCAAAGTCTTTTATCAGTGCAAGGAGATTTTTGACAGATTCTCATGGGTTTTCACAGTATAGAATCATGTCACCTGCAAAGAGGGATAACTTAGCTTCCTCTTTTTCTATTTGGATGCCCCTGGTTTCCTTTTCTTGTCTGATATGGCTCTAGCTAGGACTTCCAATACTATGTAGAACAGGAGGAATGAGAGTGGGTATTCTTGAAATGATTCCAATTTCTGTCTATTGAGCAGTATGTTGGCTGTGGGTTTCTTATAGATGGCTCCTACTATTTCGAGGTATGTTCCATCTATGACTAGAGGTTCAAGGGTTTTTATCAAGAAGGAGTGCTGGGTTTTATCAAAAGTTTCATCTGCATCTAATGATATAATCATATGATTTTTGTCTCTACATTTGTTGATTATTTAATTACATTTATGGTTTTGCAGTTGTTAAACCAGCCCTGCATCCTGGGGATGAAGCCTACTTGGTCATGGTGGATGGTTTTTGAGATGTGTTGTTGGATCCGGTTTGCTAGAATCTTGTTGAGTATTTTAGTACCTATGTTTATGAAGGATATTGGCCTGTAGTTATTTTTCTTTGTCGGATCTTTACCCAGTTTGGGTATCAATGTGATGTTAGCTTCATAAAATGATATGGGGAGAGTTTCATCTTTCTCGATTACCTGCAAAACTTTCAACAGAATTGGGGTCAGCTCCTCTTTGTATGTTTTGTAGACTTCTGCTGGAAAGCCATCTGGTCCAGAAATTTTTTTGTAGGTAGTTTTCTTAAGACATAGTCAATCTCCTGGATTGTTATTGGTCTATTTAGAGTCTCAATTTTTCTTGTTTCAATGTGGGAAGGTTGTGTGATGTAAGAAAGTCCTCCATTTCATTCAGGTTTTCAAATTTGTTTCTATACAGTTGTACACACTAATCTCTGATAGTCTTTTGTATTTCTTCAGGGTCAGTTGTGATTTTGTCTTTTGCATTTCTGATTGTGTTTATTTGGGCTTTCTCTGTCTTTTTCTTGGTCAGTGTTGATAGGAGTTCATCAATTTTGTTTATCCTTTTTAAAAAAACCAGCTTTTGGTTTCCTTGATTTTTTTGTATTATCTTTTTGTCTTCTAAGTCCCAAATTTGGTCTTTTACTTGGTGATCTGGATTCTTCTGCTGAAGTTAGGGTTTTGGTGACCTTGCCTTTCCAGCTTCCATATGTGATTTGTTAAGCTAACTTGGGATCTTGTCCTTTTCTTCATGTTTGTTCATAGAGTCATATGAATTCCCCTTAGTACTGATTTCATGGCACTCCAGAGACTTTGATAAGATGTTTCTTCATTTTCGTTTGTTTCTTAGTATCTTTTAATCTCTATTTTGATTTCCGCGTATTGTTAGTATTCCAAGGATTGTCAGTAGCGGGAATTTGCTGGGGGAAGGGGGTCTGTATAAGCAGTAGCGGGATTCTGCCGGAGTAAGAAGGGGTCACACCTCATCAACAAGGGTACCTGCATAATGAACATTTGTATATGTACCCCACATCTTTAAAATTAAAAATTAAGCCAGGCTTGGTGGCTCAGACTGTAATCCCGCACCTTCGGGAGGCTGAGGTGAGTGGATTGCCTGAGACCGCGGGTTCGAGACCCACCTGGGCGGCGAGACCTCATCTCTACAATAAATCAAAAATTAGCCAGGCATGGTAGTGCGTGCCTGTAGTTCCGGCTACTTGGAAGGTGGAGGCAGAAGGATCGCCAGGGCCCAGCAGGCGAGGTGGCCAGGAGCGACCACTGCACTCCAGTCTGGGCGACAGAGTGAGACTCCAACTCAAAAAAAAAAAATTATTTTTTTTTTTAAAAAGGAATGACAATACAGAATGATCATATGTAAAGATCTCATAAAAACAGTAGAATAGTGGTTACTAGAGGCTGAGAATAGTAGGGGATGAGGGTGTATAAGGAGAGGTTATTTAACAAATACAAAATTGCAACTAGATAGAAAACAAGTCCTAGTGTTCTGTGACATTGTAGGATAACTAGAGTTAACAATAATGTATATTCTCAAAAAACTAGAAGAGAGGCTTTAGAATGTTCCCAACACAAAGAAATGATAAATGTTTGAGGTGATGAATATGCTTATTACCCTAATTTGTATGCATGTATTAAACTGTCACTCTTTACCCTATAAATACATACAATTATATGTGCCAATTAAAAGAAACTTTTTAAAAAGGAAAAAAAAGAATCACTGTTTATCTTCAGCAGAGTTCATACTTAAAACAATGTATAAACATTATGAAGACAAGTACTTTTTATAGCCAACAGCCACACTTCATTCAATGTTTAGTTTTTGGCAGGTACTTGAATAAATTAAGTTTAAATAGCTGGCAAATGATAGAATCATTTACTATTAAAGACTAGAAGCTTTAATTCACGCATATTGAATGATGTAGAACCTAGTTATTGCTCCTGTGACTGACTTAATTATAAAATGAATAATACCTGGGGAAACCATGTAAAACAAAGGTTAAGCCCACAGTCTTTGTCTTCAAAGACCTGACTTTGTATCTTGATACACCACATTTTACTTGCTATTCGATGGGTATCAGATAACATTCCAAAGCCTCAATTTCTTCATTTCTAAAAATAGCATTCGACTGGGCATGGTGACTCATGCCTATAATCCCAGCACTTTGGAAGGTCAAGGTGAGAGAATTGCCTGAGATCACGAGTTCGAGACCAGCCTGAACAGCTTGGCAAGATCTCACCTCTACAATAAATCAAAAATTAGCTGGGCATTGTGGTATAGGCCTGTAGTTCCAGTTACTTGGAAGACTCGGTGGAAGTATTGTCTGAGCTCAGCAGGTCAAGGCTGGGATGGCCGCGAACATGCCACTGCCCTCCAGCCTGGGTGACAAAGTGAGACTCCAACTCAAAAAAATAAAAGTAAAATAAATAAAAATAGCATTTACATGATACCTACTCCTTAAGATTGTTTTGGGAAGTATATGATGTAAATTCTAAGTAGTATATGGCGCATAAGTGCTCAATACATTTCAGCTATTATTGTTATCTGAGTATTCATTACCACAAAAAGCTCTAAGAGCTAAAAACTAAGTATTATAAGGGTTTTTAATTTTTTTTTTTAATTGGAGTCTCACTCAGTCACCCAGACTGGAGTGCAGTGGCCGCTCCCGGCCACCGCAGCCTCGACCTGCTGGGCTCCGGCGATCCTTCCGCCTCAGCCTTCCACGTAGCCAGAACTACAGGCACGCGCTACCACGCCCGGCTGATTTTTTTGATTTATTGTAGAGATGAGGTCTCACTGTCCAGGTGGGTCTCGAACCCGCGGGCTCAGGCAATTCACTCACCTCAGCCTCCCAAAGGTGTGGGATTGCAGGCTGAACCAACGAGCCCAGCTGGTTTTTTAATTTTTTTAAAAAATTTTATTTTAAAGATGTGGGGTATAATTCAGGATTAGGTAGATAAGTGGTCATTATATGGAGGTTTTAATTAGAAGATTCTTTGACTTTTTATTAATATCACATAGCAATTAAAGTAGTTAATTATTAAAATCTTAAATTGACTCAAATTACTTGACAATAAGGAGAAATAGAAATCAGCCTCCAGTAGCCACATTGATATATGACTATACTAAGTTTAATTGATATATGATGACTATACTAAGTTTCTTTTGAATCCTATAGTTATCTTTACAAATGAACGACAGGGGATATCCTTTAGTTAAAGCAGTGGAGCTAATATCAGTTTTGCAATGATTTTTAAGTCATGGTCTGGAGATATAAGGTTGTAATAAATGCTGTAAGCAAGAAAGTGTACTTGACACTGGTCTTTTTACTAATTTATCTGTGAATTCACCAACTCTTTCTTCTGTCATCTTGATTCTGCTGTTAAGCCCATCCAATGAATTTTGTATTCAGATATTGTACACTGAAGTTTTAGAAATTTCATTTGTTTCTTCTTAGTGTTTATTTCTCTGCTGAAAATTTCTATCTTTTCAATCATTTCAAGCATATTTCCATTTATGCCATTAAATATGTTTATAATAACTACTCTAAAATTCTTCTTTGTTATTTTCAGCATCAGGATCAGTGTCTATTGACTGCATTTTTTTTTGTTTTAGAATAGTACGCATTTTTTATTCTTTGTCAAGAACTGAATTGTGGGCAGCATTGGAATATTGAGTTGTAGAGGTTCTGAATTTTTTTATGGTCTTCTGATGAGTGTTGATTTTTCTGGTTTAGAAGTAAGCTAACTTGATTAAACCAAAACTGCAAATTTTGTCTCTTAAGCAGCTAAAATCTTACTTCGTTTCTGTAATCCTTCAGTGGGCTGTTTGCAGTCTACCATGGACACGTATAACTCTGCAGTCACAGAGGTTTAGGCAGAGTTTATTTATTTATTTTATTTTTATTTTTATTTTTTTTGAGTTGGAGTCTCACTCCGTCGCCCAGACTGGAGTGCAGCGGCCGCTCCCGGCCACCGCAGCCTCGACCTGCTGGGCTCCGGCGATCCTTCCGCCTCAGCCTTCCGAGTAGCCGGAATTACAGGCGTTTGCTACCACGCCCGGCTAATTTTTTTATTTTATTGTAAAGATGAGGTCTTGCCTGCCCAGGCGGGTCTCAAACCCGCGGGCTCAGGCAATCCACTCACCTCAGCCTCCCAAAGGCACGGGATTACAGGCTGAGCCACCGAGCCCGGCTCGGCAGAGTTTATACTCTCTCATTTTTGAATGGCTTTGGTTGTCTGAAATCTATGCTCTAGAAAACAAGACTGCAAATTTGCTGTAAGAGTTTTAATCACCTCATGCAGCACTGACTGGAGTTAGTGCTGCCCTCAATCTAAAATCCACAAAATACAGGGAACTCTCTTTGTATCATTCCCTTTGCTCAAATGCTAACTTCCCTGAAGAATCTGCCTTTGCTACTTTCTCTAGTGCCTTCATATGGTTGATATTTGCATTTTTCCTAGAGTTTCTATTTGTTTTCTATGGGAAGTTCAGCCTGGTAGACGCTTACTTGGCCATATCAGAAGCACACAGAACACTAATTATACTTTTGTGTAATTCTACTTGATTACTGTCTGCAGGATTTTGGCAAAATTAGTGGTAAGTGGTGCAAAGATATCTGGACCACTCTCCCCTTTTCCAAGAGAAAGAGATTTTAATCCAATGGAATCAGATTCCAGAACACTGATTGGATTGTGTTTAATAATGGGCATATGGCTATGTATTCAAAAGTCATCCTGACTATTTAAATATTCCACAAATAGAAAACCAAAATTACTCTGCTTTCTTTCTCTTCTGTTTTTCTCAGAAATGTTTTGACACTTACGTTGTTTTATTTTCAGGTATTTAGTTACATCTAGATTGAGAAATGTATTTAAGTGGAAGAAGAGACCTCAGATTTAAGTGATGTAAACAGTCTAGGAAACCTAAGAGCACCACATTAGAGTTTGAGACATAAGAACCTTTTGTAATTTTTTTTTTGAATTTTTATTTTAAAGATGAGTGCAATTTAGGGTTAGGTATACAAATCGTCATTGTACATGTAAAGTTTAGACCTCACTTTGGTCCCCACTTTCCCTGGTTTGAGATCAGGTACACTTATTGATGAAATGTGCCTCTCCTTGGCAGTTTCCCAATACTGTCAATCCCTTTCTTGCAATATTATGATCATTGTTCAGGGCCCGCTTATGAGTGAGAACATATGATACTCAGTTCTTTGTTTCTGTGATAGATCACAATTATAGACTCTGAGTCGATCCAAGTTCATAATTTTGTCCTTCTTTATGGCTGCATAACATTCCATCATGTGTAAGTACCACTTTTTTTTATACAGTCCACTTTTGATGGACAGCATGGTTTGGTCCATGTTTTTGCTACTGTGAATAATGCTGCAATAAACATGTGTGCAGGTATCTTTTTCATAGAGTGATTTAATTTCCTCTGGGTACATTCTCAGAAGGGGGATTGCTGGGTTGTATGGAAGGTCAACTTTTAGATCTTTTAGGAATCACAACACTGTTTTCCACAGAGGCTGTACTAGTTTATACTCCCACAAACAGTATAGAGGTGTTCTCTTTTCTCCACATCCTTTCCAGCACCTGTTGTTTTTTGAGTTATTGATGATGGCTATCCTGACTGGAGTTAGGTAGTATCTTAGTGTGATTTTAGTTTGCATTCCTTTGATGATTAGTCAGGCTGAGCTTTATTCGTGTATCTGTTGGCTGCTTATATGTCTTTGAGAAGTGTCTATTCATATCTTTTAAAATAGGACTGTTTGTTTTTTTCTTTTTGGCACATTTGAGTACCTTGTAGATGTTAGGGCTTTGTCAGATATGCAGTTGGCAAATATATTTTCCCATTCTGTGGGCTGTCTCTCCACTCTCTTGATGGTTTCTTTGGGTTTCAGAAGCTATTTAGTATGATGTCCTCCCACTTGTCTATCTTATTTCTTATAGAATGGGCATTTGGGGTTTTGATCGGGAATTGGTTGATCAGGAATTGGTTGTCAGTTCCAATTTCCATAAGGGCATTTCCTGCATTTTCTAAGGTTCTTATAGTTTGAGATTTTATTTTTAGGTCTTTGGTCTATTTAGAGCTGATTTTTGTGTATGGTAATAGATAGGGATCCTGTTTTAATCTTCAGAATGTGGTCAGCCA
Organism: Carlito syrichta; assembly: GCF_000164805.1. Taxonomy (NCBI): domain Eukaryota; kingdom Metazoa; phylum Chordata; class Mammalia; order Primates; family Tarsiidae; genus Carlito; species Carlito syrichta. The sequence goes on from NW_007247481.1 coordinate 564,306, forward strand.
GTTTTCCCAGCACCATTTACTGAGTAAGTTCTCCTCTTTCCAATGGTTGTTGGTGAGATTTTGTTGAAGATGAGTTGGTTGAGAAACTGAAGTTTTGCTTCTAGAATCTCTCTCCTGTTCCATTGGTCTATATGCCTGTTCTTATACCAATACCAACCTGTTATGATTATTGTAGCCTTATAATAAAGTTTAAAGCCTGGAAGTGTGATACCATCCACCTTATTTCTTTTGTTGAGGGTTGTTTTAGCTATTTGTGGTCATTTATGTTTCTGTATGAATTTCTGTATTGTCATTTACAGGTCTGAGAAGAAGGATCCTGGTAATTTAATGGGTAGTGCATTAAATCTGTAGGTTGCCTTGGATAGAATGAATATCTTAACAATGTTGATTCTCCCAATCCATGAGCATGGAATATTTTTCCATTTGTTTCTGTTGTCTTTGATTTCTTTGAGCAGTGTTTTGTAGTTTTCATTGTAAAGGTCTTTCACTAATCTGGTTATGAAGATCTGAGATTTTTTTTATGGGCTTTTGTGTGTGGGATTGTGCTTTTTATTTGGTTCTCTGCCTGTTTGTTGTTGGTGTATAAGAATGTGACTATCTTTTACATGTTGACTTTGTACCCTGAGACTTTCCCAAAGTCCTTAATCAATACAAGAAGGTTTTTGACAGATTCTCTTGGATTTTTGAGGTATAGAATCATATCGTCAGCAAAGAAGGATAACTTGACTTCCTCTTCTCCTATTTGGATGCCACTGAATTTCTTCTCTTGTCTGATTGCTCTAGCTAAGTATGTTGAACAGTATGTTGAACAGGAGGGGTGTGAGTGGGCAGCCTTGTATTGTTCCAGTTTTCAGGGGAAATGCTTCCAATTTTTGTTCTTTTAGCAAAATGCTGGCTGTGGGCTTATCATAAATGACTCTTTTTATTTTTATGTATGTTCCCTCGGTGCCTAGGTGTTCAAGGGTTTTTATCAAGAAGCCATGCTGGATTTTATCAAAAGTATTTTCTGCATCTAATGATATAATCATGTGATTCCTATTTTTACATACATTGTTGTATTTAATTACATTTACAGTCTTGCGCATGTTGAACCAGGCTTGCATTCTAGGAATGAACCCTACTTGGTCATGGTGGATGATGTTTGGGATATGCTATTGGTTTCAATTTGCTAGAATCTTGAGTAGGTTTGCATCTATGGTCATCAGGAATATTGGCCTGTAGTTCTCTTTCTTTGTTGGATCTTTACTCAGTTTGGATATCAGTGTGATGTTAGCTTCAAAAAATAATTTGGGGAGAGTTCCATCTTTCTCAATTGCTTGGAATACTTTCAGTATGATTGGTATCAGCTTCTCCTTGTATGTTTTGTAGAACTCTGGTAGAAAGCCATCTGGTTCAAGACATTTTTTTGTGGGTAGTTTTCTTATGAAGGAGTCAATTTCCTGGGTTGTTACTAGTCTATTTAACATCTCAATTTCTTCTCGTCTCAACCTTTGAAAGGTATATGATGTCAGAAAATCCTCCATGTCATTTAGATTTTTGAGTTTGTTTCCATACAGGTGTGCATGGTAATCTCTGATAATCTTTTGTATTTCTTCAGGGTCCATTGTGATCTTTTGCATTACTGATTGTGCTTATTTGGGATTTTTCTCTCTTTTCCTTGATTGATCTGGCTAGGGATCCATCCATCTTGTTTATCCTTTCCAAGAAGTAACTTTTTGTTTTGTTGATTTATTCTGTATTTTTGTTTTCTGTGTCCTGTATTTGGGCTTTTACTTTGGCCATTTGAATTCTTCTGCTGAAGTTAGGGTTTAGGGTTTAGTGGTCTTATCTTTCCAGCTACCTTAGGTGATTTGTTAGGCTGATAACTTGTGATCTTTCCATTTTCTTGGTGTGTGTTCATAAAGAATTGAATTCCCCTCTCAATACTTTCATAGCATCCCAGAGGTTTTGGTAAAATGTGTTCTTACTTTTATTTGTTTCCAGAAATCTTTTAATTTCTGCTTTGATTTCTGTGTTGATCCAGGAGTTGTTCAGCATCATGCTGTTTTGTGTCCATGTCTTTGTGGATTTTGGGTAGTTTTGTTGGTGTTGATGTTTATTTTTATTCCACTGTAGTCTGAAAAGGTGCATGGCAGTATTTCAGTCTTATAAAATTCGTTTATGCTTTATTTGTAGCTGAGGATGGGGGTTGATCTTTAAGTATGTTCCATGTGGTGATAAGTGGAATACATAGTCCATGGTTGTTGGGTGGGGTGTTCTGTAGGTATCTATTAAATTCACTTGGCCAAGTATCAAGTTGAGGTTCCGGATCTCCTTGTTGAATTTTTTTTTTCCTTAATGATCTAGCTTAGTTTTTAGTGGGGTAGTTAAGTCCCCAGCTGTGATGGTTTTAGAGTCAATATCTTTTTTAGTTTACCTAGAAGCTGCTTTATAAAGGTTGGTGCTCCTATGTTAGCGGCATATAGATTTAGGATGAATGTTTCTTGTTGATGGATTGAACCTTTTTTCATTATGTAGTGACCTCTCATAAAGGATATTTTGTCTGATATAATGAGCACAACTCCTGCTTTCTTTTGTGTTTCACTCACCTGAAAATTTGTTTTCCATCCTCTTATTTTGAGTCTGTGAGTGTCCATTCTGGTGAGATGAGTCTCTTGAAGACAGCATATTGTTGTTTCGTTTTTTAAATCCAGTTTGCCATTTTATGTCTTTTCAGGGCTGCATTTAGTCCATTTATGTTCAGGCTAATTATTGAGAAGTGAGAGTTTATCCCTGTCATGAGGTCTTATAGGGTTTGTTGTTTGTTGGTTGGTTGGTTTTCTTTTGATTTAGGGGTTGATATATGTTGTGTGTTCAATTTTTTTCCTGCATTCTTGGGAAGAGTTTGGTCATTCTTTTTTCCTTTCTTCTGTGTTTAATACTTTCTTAAGCATTTCTGTTAGAGCTGCTCTGGAGGTGGTGTAAACTCTTAGGGATTGAATGTCTGGGAAGGATTTGAGCTCTCTACCATTGGTGAAGTTTAGCTTAGCTGAGTGGGAAATTCTTGGGTGGAATTATTTATCTTTGAGAACTTTGAAGATTGAACTCCAGTCTCATCTAGTCTGAAGTTTTTCTATAGATAAGTCTGCTGCTGTTCTAACTAGTCTTCCCCCAAGTAAGTAGTCTGACATTTCTTTCTTGCTGCCCTTAGGATTTTTTCTTCCAAATCTACATTATGCAAGCAAATTACTATACTTAAGAGTCGGTCTTCTCATTTGATGTCTTTCAGGGATTCTCTGAATTTCTTGTGTTTGAAGGGTCTCGTCTTGGATGAGATGAGAGAAATTCTCTTGGATAATTTCATGGAATATTTGTGCTGGGGTGGCCCCTGTTTCTCTATCTGCCTCAGGGATGCCAATTAGTCATAGGTCCAGGCTCTTGATATAATCACACATCTCTTGAAGACTTTGTTCTGTCTTTTTTTAGCTTCTTTTCTATGCTTTTAACAGTTTGGGTTAGTCCCATGTTTTGGACTTCAAGCTCTGAGATTCCTTCTGCTGCTTGGTTAATTCTGCTTTTCATACTTGACGGTTTGCTATTGTTTTTATTGTATTCTTTATTGTCATCATCTTAGTTATCCACTCCTTCATTCTTTCCTCTTGTCTCTCCTCATTTCTATTCATTCTCTATATTAATATCTTGATATCTGGGTTTGTGGTTTGAGACCAGTCATTCTGAGGGCTCTTCATTGTTCGAGTTCTTAAGTCTGATCTTCCAGGTGCTGCCTTCCCAGGGATGTGTGTGGGACCTGTGTTCTTCCTTTGATTTTTCTTCATTCATGAAGGTTTTCCTCTCCCTTTTCCATTTCTCAGTGATAGAAGGGATAGCTTTCACTTCCGTTTGCTCAGTCTACTATTCTTTCTCATGTAGATCCTCTGGATTTGTTCAATTTTGAAGCTGGACTGGGGATGGGGGGCTGTGCTCTTTGCAATTTTCACATTTGATTAAGGTGTGATGGGAGGAACTGTAGCCCAGAAGCTATCTGAAGATCACAGTATCCTCTAACAAGTGTGTAGACCCCCTGGAACCCACTTCCCACCATCTTACAATCTGTCCATGCAGTGGCGGTGGGGTATATGGATGCCCCTCGAAAGCAAAATGAGATAAGGAAAAGAATGAAAAAAAGGAGAAAGGGAGATAAAGGGAAGTTTAAGAGAGAGGAGAAGGAGAAGGAAACAGGCACACCAACTAACAAACAAACAAGCAAAAAACATACAAGCAAACATACTTACAAAAAAAAAACCTGATGATGCACTTGCCCTCAAAAATACTCATATACAAACAGAAAAACTAAAAAACACCAAAAACAAAAACTAAACAAATACTAAAACATAAACAAAAACAGAGGTAAAAAAGAGCTCCCTCTGTGGTCACTTCTGGAACTTTAGGGTCCTTTCCCAAGCACCAGTCACTTCTGGTCACTTCTGTGGTAGGAAGCTAGTTTCTGTCTCCAGCCCCTCTTCTCTGCTCTTGGTGCAGAATGATTTGGTTGCTCTTAGCATGTGTCCGATACCCCACTGCCTGCTGTGGGAAGAGGGTGAATCAGACCCAGACTCACCCAGTTCGTCTACTGTTGCTGCTGCTGTTGCTGTCAAGTCCCACACTCAGATCAGATGTGTCCGTGCCTGGTCCAGTGTGGGGGTGGAGCGTCCATCTCTCTGTGTCCACTTCTGGAGTTTCCTCTCTGGATCAACAATGGTTGATCCCAGAGGGGTGCAGAGATTGCCTCTGGGTCCCAGATTGGAGACTGAACAGAGCCAGGCAGACCAGTGCAGGTCTCTGCCCAGTCCTGGGACAGAGAAAATGGTGGCAGTTGGTGCCCTCTCACCAGTGGTGGGTCTCAGTTCCAAATTTCCTTGCTGTGCCCTCTCCACAGTTCCCTCTGCCAGTGCTCAGCCCGCTGCCTTGGGTGGTGGCCTGGGCCAGGTGTCAGGTGCCAAGGAGCAGCTGAGCTCTGCTACCCCTTCCCAAGAGACCCCCAAGAACATCTGATGATTCTGCATGCCAAGGGTTCTGATCTCAGGACAGTGGACTTGGAGGGGTCCCCAGCTTCTTGATCCTGAGTCTCCCCCCAGACAGACTTTCACCCACTCAGCCACACTCAGCCACTCATGCAGACTGTCTTTTTGGACACTCACCCTTGCAAAGACTTTCATAATCCCTTTGGTTCTTTTGCCATCTTGCCTCTCTTTCTCCTCTGTTAGAATTGTTAAAGTAGTTTCCTTTCTTACAATTTCCCTTGAGTCATCTGTGGGTTTAGACCACAGAATTTGAACATCCTAGGCCACCAGGAAATTTGGTTATTTAATAGTTCTAAAAAAGTATTAAAAATTATTTAATAGTTCTCAAAAACTTCTCATTAAGGCCCAAGCAGTGAGAGTCAGGGGACATGACAAAAAGTGAGGAATGTGGAAGAAGGAGAAGAAAGAAGATCATAGTAGAGAGCATTCTGTTTAAGGGGCTCAAAATGTCGTAAATACTAAACAGAATTTTTTAAATCATTAGTCTTATGTAATCAACTCACACAATATCCTACAACAAGTTGCAGCACGGGGACTAGAACCCAGATATGCTCCCTCCAGCCCAGTAAATTTCCTACAACACTATATGCCTACAAGCCACCTATAAGTCTGGATTACCTAAGTCAAGGAAATTCATTGCTGGAAAGACTATAAGCCTCATTACTAAATTTCAGTCCCCGCTGGAAAATCTCTGTTAATTGACTGAGATTAGTCCATAGTTCCCAAACTTTCTAGTTGTTCACTAATTCCAATATTGAAAAAAATGATAACTTGTTTTTAGAAATATTGTTTTCTAAAAGGCATCTTCACCTTCCAAGTGAGTAGCATCACTATATTTCAGCAATACTGCTTTAAGTTCAGTCTAAACTTGGTTCAATTCTTAGTGCTTTTACCCTCAATAGGGAAAATATACATAGCAATTTAAGTAGTCGGTTTGTTCTGTTTCCTGATCACTTACTGTACAGGACCTTTATGATAAGTTGTGTGGGTGACACTGCCTCTCTAAGAGGGATACCATCTACTTTGGAGGTGATCTCAGAAACTGAAGAGAAGTCTGAAAAAAAAACAATTTCTATGTGTATATATTGAATGATAATAAATTAAATATAAATATATGACCACACAAAGACTTACATAAAAATGGTCATAGCAGCCTAAATAGTACCCATTGAAAATGGCCTTGGCCGGTGGCCTGTGCCAGCTGCCAGGTGCTGAGGAGCAGCTGACCTCTGTTACCCCTTCCCAAGAGGCTCCCAAGAATGTCTGATGACTCTGCATGCCAGGGGTTCTGATCTCTGGGCAATGGTGAATTGCAATTCATCAAAATGGATACATTTTATTTTATCTGAGTAATACCTCAATAACTTGAAACAAACTGAATGCCTATATACAGATGAATAGATAAATTATATTATATTCACACAATGGAATATAACTCATCAATAAAAAGAAATGAACTATTGATACATACAACAGCAAATCCTTAAAACATTGTGCTAAGTGAAAGAAGCCAAGGATGAAAGAGTGTCTATTACATGATTCCAGTAATATGAAATTCCAGGTAAAATTATAATGACCAATTGCCAGGGATGGGGGAAGAAATTGAAAAGTATATGAAAAAATCTGAGGGGAAGGTGATGAAAACACTCTGTCTTAGATGTAGTGTTGGTTATACAAGTATATACATTTGTTAAAATTCATCAAAATTGATACATTTTATTTTATCTGAGTAATAGCTCAATAAAACTTTTTTTAAAAGTGACTATGAAAACGCTTTGAGTCCAAAGTTCTAGTCCTATAACTTCAATCACAAATATTTAACAAAAAATTGAATTTTATAAGTCCCAAACTGGAAAGTACTCCTAGATCAGTTGGTGAAGAGCCAGATATTTTGGAGCACAACTTGGCCTTTGAGCCCCATTTCATGTTCTTTCTCTGGATTTTGTTACCTGCAATTGTGTTCAGAAGAGCATACGTGGCTTATGTGATCAGTCATTCTCCTGGTACTGTTTCTATTTTCTGCATTGGTGCATGCTGATGAGGCTATAAGTGGGAGAGAGGAAGTAGTACTGCTGGATCAAGAATGGCAAGGCATCTGTAGAGGCAGACAATGACTGGTTAGACAGGTCAGACATGATTGGATCTGAAAAAAATACCATCCTTCACATTACTTTCTTGAACATATAGAGCCTCTTATGTAATAAAATTCTGAACAGATGCATATATTACATCTTGTTTGCCTTTGGTCCCTTGCACCATCTCAGGGACATAAATTTCAATGTATTGCATTTTTTTTGTATGCAGCAGGAAATACACTTTTTTCACATTCCCAGAAAATATGCTATAATGACAAGTTGAGTAAGTAATCGTCAATATGGATAAAAAGAATCTTCTGGATGAATCAGCACATAATTTCTGTTAATAATGTGAATTCAAAACAAATAAACAACAAAAACAGATTACCTATCCTAGGCCAGGATACTAAACGAGTTGCTCAAAAAGATATAATTTTCTTCAAAGTGTTAGGGCCAAATGCTTGTTGTCAGAAATGTCTCTTGCTTTCCTCCTGTCTCTGATAATTGAATTATCATTTAATTCTATTTTACCACTTATTTTGAAAAAGAAAGTGCTATTCTCTGTGCTACTCCCACCCCTCAACAAAGGAATTAATTAAAAATTAATTAGATAACATAATTTTAATTCTAAGATATTTTTGTGAATTTTTGTTCCATTATAACCTTTCCTATTATAATTCTGTGAAATTTCTTGCTATAAAAAAAGGTCTTATATGATTTGATAGCTTATAAATCTTACTGAGATATAATATCATTTATACTGTCTAAGTAACATCTCAGCCTTTGTTAATACATGTCCCATTTCACCACAGTTTCATGTGCTGCCATAACAACAGATGAATCATGTTTTGGTACGTATTTTGTTCTCTATTAGAAGATCTTGCAAATAGTGAAATGTGAATATTTTATAATAAAGTATTCCCTTTTTGCCTTGAATTTTTTGCAGCTTAAAAAACCCCTACCTAATCATATAAGTGACATTATTAAGTATAATAAAATATATGTTCTGTGTCAACTATTAGGACTTAATAAAATGAATATCCGTTTGATTATCTGAAAATTGGTCTGCTTTTATGACACTTTATTAAAAAACCTTATTAAGACTTGGCTGACTGTTACTGAGTAATAAAATCATTTTTTTGATTATTTATGTCTGGAAATTCTGAAAAGCTGTTCAACAACCTGGCTTTATTTGAGAGCAAAGAAGTTCTATAAATGCTTCACAAGCTCCTATACTTCCGTTAGAACGTTCTGCTTAAAAATGTTAAGTAGAGCGATCTAAATATAGACAAAAGTCAATTACTTCAAGATATAATCATAAAAAGCAGCTCTCTAGAGGCAACCACACTGTCTTTGACCTTTGACTTACTCCTGCACTCTGGCTCTGCCAAGCCCACATCTGGAACTGGCGTGCAAGGAGCCATGCCAGCAGTTTTATGACAAGCATGAACTCTCTATTGCCACATGTTCAGCCCACTGGGGGAAATTGTACGAGGGATGTTCTGGCCCAGAACCTTCCAGGGCAACTTCTTAAATCCACTAAATTTTTTAAAGCCCACATTTTTCCCCCATTGAAATGGCCACACTTTATGTATTTGTTATCAAAAATAATCCATCTATGTAAACCACAGTAATTTTTTTTAAAACTAGTGTCTTAGTCTCCTCCTCTCACATCCAGTTCATCTAAGGATTCACTTTCCACCCTCTCTTCTTGCATTTGGCCAAACAAGCCACCAAGCTGTAGTTCTCTGTATCTGACTCTATGCCTGATATAGCACCTGTAACTAGTAAAGTTTCTTTCTTCTTCTTCTTCTTTTTTTTTTTTTTGGTCAATGTGTCACAAAGAGTGAGGTAATTATTTCTTTATGCCAGTTGACTTTTCAATTGACTGCAGTTCTTTTATTTACTGGGGATGAAATCATCTACTACTCACACAGAAATGCAAAATCATATTAAATGCAAAGTGTAGATGTCTTAAGTGGGTTCTGAGAATGGCAAAATGGTAATTCTCAAAGCTGGATGATGAGTTCATGGTGGCTCATTATTACATTCTCTCTAATTGTATGTTTGAAAATTTCCACATTAAAAATCAAATTTTGAAAATAGAGAATGGGTTCTTGGAGTATAGCAAGTCACTCTGAACTTTGTTATTTCAATGGGGCCTACAGAAAAATAACCCTTTAAAGTAGACATTTTTAAGGCTGCTGAACTATATCCAGATTAACCTCCTATTTCCATATCTTTGTGGTCTGGAATTCTGCAGAAACTGGAGAATCAAAAAAAGCAGAACCAAGATTTTCTTTCTAACCACACCAATTGGTGAGGACAGAATCCCGATCTGCCTGTGTCTGTGGCCCTCGTCCTTTATTCGACATTATACTGCTGCAGAGGCAACGTGCATGTCATTACTTCTAGTCTCTTCTGTGTTGTCACCACCAGACTTATTGCTGAAAAAAAGTCACTGCTATTTAAAAATATTTGGATTCATCTTGCTTAATTATGGAAATCCTGATCACCAACCCCCTGGTCAAGACTCATAATAACCTAAGAATTCCAGTTTTATGAATTCCAAGTTTACAGAATTAAAATGTTATATTGGAACAATTTCTGAGCAGTAAATCATGAACCTTTAAGAATAATCATTCACTCTTTTGAAGACTTGCAAAGAAAATGTCTTGGTATTTAATAGCAGGTTTTTATTAATTGAATATATTTTATTAGCAGGAAATTCCCTCCTTTATGTCTTTGCTAAATTTTCTCTGCTAGAATTTAGTCTTATAGGCCCCCACCCAGTCATTTTCATGGAGAATTATTTACTCCATTATTTAACTGAGTACTGGAAATATGCCAAACATTCTTTTTAAAGCTGGGAATATGATGATAAGTAAAACAAACAAGGAGTTCTAAGGAAGTTTGTATTTAACAAAAGAGACAATGAAAAAAAGGAAAAGAAAAGTCAGTACACCAGATGCTAAATGCTCTGGAAAGAAAACAGTGAAAGTGGCACAACAGGGAAAAGGATTGATGGTAAAAAAAAAAAAAGAAAAGAAAAGAAAAGAAAGAAAGAAAGAAAAAGAAAAGAAAAGAAAACAGTGAAAGTGGCACAACAGGGAAAGGAATTGATGATTAAAAAAAAAAAAAGTATGGCCTGGAAATGCCTTATTGGTAAGGTAATATTTAAATCCATAGAGCTATGAGATGGGTGATAAATAACAAAATTGTCTGAAGGAGTATTGCAGACAAAAAGAACAGCAAAGGCTCTAAAACAGCAGCAACAAATTTGGTGGATTTAAGGAACAGCCAGGAGCTAAGTAGGACTAGGTAAGAATGGGGAGATCACAGAGGGCTTGGAGGCCACTATAAGAAAACTATCTTTAATCCTGAGCCAAATGGGAAGCCATCGCAGAGCTTCAAGCAAAGGAGTGATACAATACAACTTATCTCTTACAAGGATCCCTCCAGCTACTGTCTTAAGCATAGACTGTAAAGGGGCAATTGTTAGAAGCAGAGAAACCTGTATGGAGGCTAATAATGCACAACCCAGGCCAGAGATCAAGGCTGCCTGACCCTGAGTAATAGCGGCGGACCCGGTGAGTGGTGATTACGTTCCAGACATGTTTTAAGAAAGGTGGTATACGGGTCATGAGAAATGTCAAGAATGACTCCAAGGTTTTCGATCTGAGCATCTGGAAGAAAATAATTGGCGTTTTTCTGAGAAAGTACCAGGGGAGGCCACAGCAGCACTTAGACCACTTTTTGAGGTCTGAGTCTTTGGCTCCCTCACTCCTTTTCTCCCAAATTCCAAAAGTTGCAGGAAGTTCTTAAGTACATTATGAGAGCCGCAGGATGGCAAGGGTTTATTACGACTCCCTCAACCAACTCAAGACTGAGTTTCCGAGGGCACTTTCCCACTCTGCACCGTATCCTCTCCCAGAACCTAGAAACAGAGAACAGGAGTTTGGGAGTTTGGCATATCACTCTGAAAAGTTGAGTACTTAAAAACATTCAGACTATCTTTTATGTCAAGTAAGTTCAAGTCATTTCATCTCCCTTTCGCATTTTTGTTTGCCATTCCTAAGCTCTTTCTGAACTCTGTGTGTGCCTTTTGGGGGCAGAAAAAAGAACCTCTCATTTGGGATACAGGAGAAAAAGAAGCCTCACAGGAAGCCAAAGTCAAAATCCCCCCCCCTGGAGCCCAGACAAATGTGGTAAAGGTACTAAGTTGCCATGTAGAGGCAGCACCCTTGCTGAGGGTGCTCTTTGTTTTATAGGCATATCTTCTTGAAGGTAGTTGCCCATTTCTGACCTAGAAGTCAGAAATTCAGAATCGCAGACCCTACTGTCATAGCTTGACTCTCTCCCCGTGACTGAAAAGCCAGAGAGGCAAACCAGTTTTTAGACAGAGATCCAAAATACTAAACTGGCTCACCAATTAGTCATGACCACATTGCTATTTTTCTATGAAACAAATATATAGTGACCCTTGTCTCTAAGGTCATGATTTTTCAATCTTTACTCTCAGCATGTGTTTATCTCACTTTCTTGCAAGTTGGAAGGCTCTGCCTTGTCTCGACCAGGCCTCTGAGACAGCCATTCCCTGCCTCACACAGCAGGGCCACCCAGGAATACAGCAGGCACTTCACTTGGCCGTAGACTTGCTTCTCCAGCAAAGAATGTTTCTTGAGTCAGAAAATAGCTGTTTTCAAAGGGTTAATCTTTGCAAAGTATCATGCTAGATACTGCATAGAATAAAAACTCGAAAAAAGCTTAACCTCTTGAAGGCATGAAAAGCCTTACAATCTTTTCTGGAGATATGCTAATCACTTGACACCAGAAAGTATGTAGTTCTATAAAACACTAACAAAAAAGATCTATAGGTGCAGAGCGGCTGCAAACTGCCCAGTGCTGCATCTGTAAGAGAAAAGAAAGCCTCTCAGGAAGCCAAAGTCAAAGTCCCCCCTTGGGGCCAGACAAATGTGGTACAGGTACCACCTGAGTTCAGAGCAGTAGCCAGATCTGAGTGGCTCAGGAGCCTGTCACACAGAAAGGAGTGGGAGTATCACTGAGGCAGCTAAGCAAGGAAGAGATTCTGAAGACTCCAAGGCCATGGGTACATAGAATCAAATTCCAGGTGTGGTGGCAAGAAGGAAAGCAGGATTGGGCCACGGGTCCAGGGCAGGTCAAGAAGAAAAATCTGGGTTGAACACCTGTACAGCACAGGAAGGTAGAAATTATGGCTAGCAGAATAGCCACATCCTCTGTGATTTCTCCCCGGATAACACTCCCACTGCTTCCCAGCCCCTACCCACCATCATTGTCCTCCCTGGCACTACCAGGTGTTTTGTACATTTAGTAGATGTGCCCATGTTGTATGTATGTGTGCTCAATATCTGGGCCGTCCCTCACACATATTCAAAATTCCATCAATACTCATTGAAGTAAGTTAAAGAGTTGAGGGTGGGAACAAGATAAACACAATTCCTAGAGTCTCTTCTTGAGGTTTATCATAGATAAACCAGGAGACAATTCTATTAGTTTCCTATTGCTGCTGTAACAAATTACTGCAAACTTGGTGGCTTGAAACAATACATGTTTTACACTCTTAAGCATCTGGAGTCCAGAAACCTAAAATCAGCTTCACTGGGCCAACATCAAGATTCCAGAAGATCGATGCGTCCTCTAGATGTTTTCGGGAATAATTTGTTTCTTACCTCTTCTAATTTCTGGTGGCTATTAGTGTTCCTCTGCTTATGGCTGCATCACTCCAGCCTCTGCCTCTGTCACACTGCCATCTTCTTTTCTCTTACAGATGCAGCAATGGATACTCTCCTCCTGCCTCTCTCTTGTAAAGACACTTGTTATCATTTAGGGTTTACCTGGATAATCGAGAGTAATCTTCTCATCTTCAGATCCTTAATATAATCACATCTGAGAAGACCTCTTTTTTGCCATGTAAGGTAACAGTCATAGCTTCCAGGGAGTGGGGTGTGAATATCTTTTAGGAGGCCATCATTCAGCTTACTACAATGGTCTTGGTTACCTATAACAGCAGAGGATTTAAAGAAATAGGAGAGTCAGAGACACTTCTCTGACAAAAGCTTTTAGTATGGTCTTGACTTTTGGGAAAATGTTAATGTTCTTTATATTTAAAAATACAGTTAAGCCAACAAGAATGGAAAGGGGCAAAAATAGCTCAAACTAAAAGAAAGGTTCAATATTTCCAATGAATAACAACCACACCTAAGGGTATGAGGGGGAAGATACTAATTCAAGCAATTTATGATTGCAGTATTTGATCATATACTCTCAGTCTTAAGAGGGATAGAATAAGGAACAGAATAACCAAACACAAATCCTGGACTATTTTTGTAGGGTATTTTTTTTTTTTTGTAGTAGCATGGACAAAGCAATTCTGAAACCACTTGAGATGTATTATAAGAATGAACAAATGAGTAAGCATATAGATGTTTTTGAGAACCAAGAAGCTCACTGTGGAAGAAGAGACGCACATATATGGAATGGAGAAAAGCAAAAAAGGAACCCTACAAGAAGGAGCTAAAATTGGTGATACTGGGGTAAATCTATGATTTCTAAAACATGTATACATATGTGTATATGTCTGTGCATGTGTGCATGTATACCTATATATATGTGCATATATTTAGGTATGTCTATGTATATACAAGCATATATTTCCTAGATCTGACCATTAGAAACCAGAAGCAAACACCCCAATAGCAATGTAGCAATGGGCACCCAGATCTTGATCTCTAATAAGATTCTCCACCAAAAAAAGGGTTCCTCAGAGAAATGGCTGATTTAAGAACTTGGTCAGTGTGGGTTATAAAAATAACCTGGAATATCTTATACCAAAAGTAAGGAAGTATTTAGCAAATGGTGAGGCATGTCAGAAGCCATAGGAGCAAACCCTCTGAGCCTCCCATTTCATATCTGTGATAATACAAATATTAAAATCAGAAAGGACAATAAGAAATTATAAATCTTTGAAAATTGAACTTTGTGATCCATTTATCTAGTATATAGTAAGAATAAATAAATCAGTGAGGAAGAATGGCAGGTGCTTGCTTATGTAAAATGCCAAGTGCAGACTGGAAAATGCAGAAAGAGTGCTTGGAGCTGGTAAATGACCATTTTGTAACCATTACTTTAACAGCTGGTACAAGCAAACATCTAAGGACAATAAATCTATGAGAAATTTTTGTATTACATTTGAGTAGTCATAAAGCATCTCCCCAGATTGCTTATTAATTACAAGGGAAAATATGGTGTGATACAGTGATGATTGCACAATATCTTGACTGGGTTCAAAACTAACATCACCAATAAGGGGTAGATGGTCATCATGTGTCTCAATGCACTGAAAGAGACACAGCCTCACTTAGCTGTATTCCAACCAAGAATGCACAACCTGAACAGAATTATAAGAAAACATCAGACAAACTCAATATAAGGAACATTCTATTTAAAAATAATGTATTCTTCAAACATTTCAATGCCATTTAGGACAAAGAAAATTTATGAAATATTTCAGTTTAAAGCTGTCTGATCTCACTCATATGTGAAATCTAAAAAGGTTGAACTCATAGAAGCAGAGAGTAGAATGGTAGATATCAGGGGCTGGATGGAGGGGGTGGAATGGGAAGATATTGGTCAAAGGGCACAAACTTCCAGTTGTAAGATGAACAAGTCCTGGAGATCTAATATGCAGCTTGGATGGTGATGGATGGGTTAATTAATTTGATTTTGGTAATCATTACACAATGTACACATAAATCAAATAACCACATTGTATCCCTCAAATATATTCAATCTTTATTTGTCAATTAAACATGTTAAAATTTTTAAATGATACCTGATTTCTTACACACACACACACACACACACAAACACTAGTACATGCACATACGAAGAACCAAAGAGAAGACATGATAGCTCAGTGCAATACATGACACTAAGCTGAATTCTGCACCATGGGAAAAGTGTTATAAATACATTATTAGATCAAATAGCAAAATTGAAATGTGAATAATAGGTTATATCAGTAAATTGCATTAATGTTGATTTTACTGAAGTTTGTAGCTGTATTGTTTTTATGTGAGAGAATATTCTTATTCTTAGAAAACAACACAGAATATTTAGGGGGAAAGAATCAGAAAGAATGAAATTAACTCCTAAATTGTTAGGAAAAATGCTATGTATATATGTTGGGGTAAGTGGAGGAAGAGAGAGAACACTCAATAGTGATAGAGCAAATGGAGAAAAATGTTAGCATTAGGTGAGTCTGGGTAAAGAGTATGCAGTTGATCTTTGTACTATTCTCATCCTTGCAACCATTCTATGAGTGTAAAATTACTTCTAAATAAAAAGTTTTTAAAAATTGTGTTGTTCACTGTCATCCTTAGGTTGATGGAAAATGTGGCAAAAATTATTGAGCCAAAAAGAGAGCCCTATGAAATGAAAATAGTACTGTGAAGAACTCTTCAAAGAAGGCATCACTTCAGACAGATTTACATTGACTCTAAACTCCCAACTTTCCAATTACTTTGTCATAAAAATCTGCACACCCAACAGCAACACCTCAAGATCTTCAAGTTTCTCCTTCTAAATTCAAGCATGAATGAGTCATTATTAGATAAGCTTACTTCTTACAAAAAACCTTTAAAATAAAAGACAAGGGTAAAGGTAACAAATGCATTAAAGATATGAAAAACATTCCAGCAAAAACTTTGTCTAAAGAACCATGACTCCAATTGCAACATAGTATTAAGCTATCAAGTCCTCATAAATAAAATCCCTGAATAATAAGGCTGAGTTAGGCTCTAAATGGTTTGCTAATTATTTGAGCCACAGAATGCACACATTTTATATAGAATTGGACATTTTATCAGTCTGGGATCTTCTAGAATAACTTTGTTGGGTTTTTTCCTGCTTCAGATTGATTTGTACAATTAGCACAGGAGGACACTAACCCCATGCAGATGGCAGCTCAGGGGTCACACTAGTCTTTCTATCCACACATTGACAGACAGGGGCCTCTACTCCAGAAGCCCTGTGGGTGCCTGGCATCTTTGGGAGCCTGAGAAGGAGCCTGAACTGAAGCTGAAGCCATCAAGCTGGGCCTTGGTTTGATCTTTGGCCTTGATCTTTGACCAGCAGGGTCTGAGACCCTTGGCAATGTGGGCACAAGCACACTTCCCAAGTTTGAGGTTTCCAGTGTTCGCAATTCAATTGAGCTTAAAGCTGACAGCCTTTGGGATCTTAAGCTTAACCTCCTTGGACGTTACAAGGGCCTTGGTGGTCTCAGCATGCACACTCATGGCCTTGGTGTTCTTGGCCTGCATCTTCTTCAAGCCCTTCTTGTGCTTCCTGACAAAGTGCATGTTCCTTAAGAA
Organism: Carlito syrichta; assembly: GCF_000164805.1. Classification (NCBI taxonomy): domain Eukaryota; kingdom Metazoa; phylum Chordata; class Mammalia; order Primates; family Tarsiidae; genus Carlito; species Carlito syrichta. The sequence goes on from NW_007247481.1 coordinate 580,854, forward strand.
CCAGGGCTCCACTCTCTTAAGAGATTTATATCAGGCCCGGTTAGGTGGCTCAGCCTGTAATTCCACACTTTGGGAGGCCAAGGTGAGTATATTGCCTGAGCCTGTGGGTTAAAGACCAGCCTGGGCAACTTGGCGAAACCTCATCTCTACAATAAATAAAAAATTTGCCAGGTGTAGTAACATGTGCCTGTAGTTGCGGCTACTTGGAAGGCTGAGGTGGAAGGATCGCCAGAGTCCACAGGTCGATGCTGGAGTGGCCGTGAGTGTGCCAGGCACTCCAGACTGGGCAACAGAGTGAGACTCATTCAAAGAAAGAAAGAGAAGAGGTGAACTTGTGAGATTCTCCGAACGTGAGTTCCCAAAAAGACTCTTACTTTTCTTCCCCCATCACCCAACACACCACCAGCCGTGCTGGTCTGAGGCCCAGGGACCTTTGGTCCCACACAGGGCCAGATATTGCGGCCCCTGCTGCTGCTGTTCCAATGCATGTGTGCAAGTCTCGGGTCTCAGCTCACTCCCTGGCTACATCGTCTCCTGCCTGGCACTCAGCACCAAGCCACCGGTCACTCAGGGATGTTCTGGGCACCCGCCCCTCAGAGACACTGATCCCATTCCTGGCTGAAGTACCCTGTGGGGGGCCCAGGGCACTCTCGCCACTCACTGTCTGCCCGTTGGAGCTTTGGAGCTCTGGAACTCCAGGCCCACCCTGGCTGAGGCACTCAGCATGTGACCCCAAGCTGGGGGATCCAGACAAGCGGAGAGAAAGGGATCTACAAAAGAGAATCTGCCTCCACCTTTCTCCAGGCAGAGATTTCCATTGCCCTGCCCACCTATCAATAAACTCCACCTCGGTTCCTAAGGTAACCTCACTAAACAGGAGACAAAGCCCCATCCCTAAGCTGAATCAGTTAAAAGCAACTCCCAGGCAGCTAGACCCAAACTGTGAGTAAATCTAGTTGCCTGCAATGAAAAACCAAGGGGAGAGGCCGGAGATCAGAACTGAAGTGATTTTAGTCTCATCTCTTATTGTTACTTATGATTTTATCATTTTGACTGTTTATTTTGATCATGTTTGTTGTTTGCCTTCTGACTTACACTGTTTCATTATTATATTGGTCTGTCTCTGTGTAGCTATCAGTATTCTTTAGGGAAACTTTCTTACGTGTCTTTTTTCACTTCTTTCCAGCCTTGTGTCTCTTTCTCAGCTGATAGTTGATATGTATGTCTGTTTTTCCTCTCACTCTTCTCTCTCTCTAACTTCCTATTGACCCCCCTTCCTCCATTATTTTCCTCTTTCATACCCCCATTTTAATCTAGGAACCAAGATTACATACTGCTGAACGGACAGATTGTAAGGCAGAGGGAAATAGGTTCCAGTGTGCTCATACACATGTTTGTGTATGCTGGAATCAGCATATACATTCTGAACCACAACTTCCCTCTCAATTAAACCTCAAAACTGCAAAAAGTACAGATCGCAGCCTACACTCTAACCTCAAAAGTGAAAAAAGCCAGAAGACCCTCATAAGGAAGAACAGGATACTGCAGAAGAGAAATAAAAGCAACCCCACCTTCCTTCAAAAACAGAATTAAAGAAGCTGAGGGAAAGGGGAAGAGAGAGAGAAATCTACACAAATGAAGAAAAACCAAAAGAAGAGTATGGGTCTCTCCCAGACCCCTGGGAGGGCAGACACTGAGAAAACTGACTTCGGAATGCAAACAATGAAGAGCCCCCAGAATGAAGGGTCTCAAATTACAAACTTAGATATCAAGATATTAATGGAGAGATTAAAAAGAATTGAGGAGACACAAGAAGAAACTAAGAAGGAGCTGATATCTGAGATGACAGTAATAAAGAATACTGTGAATGAAATGAGTAACAAACTGATAAGCATGGAAAGCAGAATTTCCCAAGTAGAAGAAAGAATCTCAGAGCTTGAAGACCAAAATATAGAACTAACCCAAACTCCTAAAAACACAAAAGACAAGCTCAAAAAGACAGAACAAAACCTTCAAGAGATGAGCAATTACTTCAAGGGACAGAACCTAAGAGTAATTGGCCTTCCTGAGACAGAAAGAGAGACAGAGACCACACTGGAACAAACTTTCCATGAGATCACTCAAGAAAACTTCCCTTATCTAAACAGTGATGCAAAAATTCAAACACAAGAGATTCACAGAACCCCTGCAAGACAACAAATGAGAAGACCAATCCCTAGACACATAATAATTCGCCTAAACAAAGTAGGCATAAAAGAAAAAATCCTAAAGGCAGCAAGAGAAAAAGGCCAGATCGCCTACCATGGAAGACCAATTAGAATAGCAGCAGATTTATCTACAGAAACCCTGCAGGCTAGGAGAGCTTGGAGCCCTATCTTCAAAGTCCTAAAAGATAAACAATTTCAACCAAGAATAACCTACACGCCCAAGCTAAGCTTCATCAGTGAGGGAGAATTAAAATCTTTCCAGATATTCAATCCCTAAGAACTTATGCTGCCACCAAACCACCTCTATATGAAACACTTAAGAAAGTACTAAACACAAAAGAAAAGGGAAAAAGAACAACATTCTTCACAAGAGTACAGGGAAAAGAATAAAATATAC
>NW_007247481.1:583885-586514 GCF_000164805.1 Carlito syrichta
ATCACCAGACAACAATATACTGCCTTCAAGAGACCCATCTCACTAGAAAGGACATACACAGACTCAAAGTAAGAGGATGGGAAACAAATTTTCAGGATGGGAAACACAAAAGAACACAAAAGAAAAAAACACGCAAAAGAAAAAAACACATTTTCAAACTCAAAGTAAGAGGATGGGAAACACAAAAGAAAGGATGAGTCGTGATGCTAATTTCAGACAAAATACCATTTAAGCTATCAAAAATTTAAAAAGATACAGAGGACCACTACATAATGACAAAAGGTTCACTCCATCAATAAGAAATATCTATCCTAAACATATATGCACCCAACATAGGTGCACCAACTTTCATAAAGCAATTTCTATGAAAACTAAAGAAAGATATTGTCTCTAACACCATCATAACTGGGGACTTTAATACCCCACTCATAACCCTAGACAGATTATCAGAACAAAAAATCAGCAAGGAGATCCAGAACCTCAATGTGACTCTGGACCAAATGAATTTAACTGATACCTACAGAACACTCCATCCAAAGACCACAGAATACACATTCTACTCATCACCGCACGGGACACATTCTAAGATCAACCACATAATTGGCCATAAATCAAGCATAAGTAAATTTGAAAGGACCAAAATTCTACCATGCACCTTCTGGAACCACAGAGGAATAAAAATAAACATTGACACCAACAAGGTCCCCCCAAAACCCACAAAGACATGGAAACTAAACAGCATGAGTCTAAACAATTCCTGGGTTAATGATGAAATCAAAACTGAGATCAAAAGATACCTGGAAACAAATGAAAATGAAGAAACATCTTACCAAAATCTCTGAGATGCCTTAAAAGCTGTAGTAAGAGGGGAATTTATATCCCAACAAACACACATGAAGAAAATGGAAGGAGCACAAATTAATAGCCTAACAAGCCACCTAAGGAAGCTGGAAAAGCAAGACCACAAAAACCCTAATTTCAGCAGAAGAATCCAGATCACCAAAATAAAAGCCCAAATCCAGAACATAGAAGACAAAAAGATAATACAAAAAAATCAATGAAACAAAAAGCTGGTTCTTCGAAAGGATAAACAAGATCGATGGTCCCCTCGCTAGACTGACCAAGAAAAAACGAGAAAAAACCCAAATAAGCACAATCAGAAACACAAAAGATGAAGTTACATCTGACCCTGAAGAAATACAAAAGATTATTAGAGACTACTACATACACTTGTATGGAAACAAACTTGAAAACCTTAAGGAAATGGAGGAATTTCTGACATCACACAACCTATCTATGTTGGTACAAGAAAAAATTGAGACCCTAAATAGACCAATAACAATCAAGGAAATTGACTACATAATAAGAAAACTATCTACGAAAAAAAGCCTTGGCCCAGATGGCTTCCCAGCAGAATTCTACAAGACATTTAAGGAGGAGCTGATACCAATCCTACTGAAGGTATTCCAGGTGATTGAAAAAGATGGAACTCTCCCCAAATCATTTTATGAAGCCAACATCACATTGATACCCAAGCCAGGTAAAGATCCAACAAAGAGAACTACAGGCCAATATCTTTGATGAACACAGAACTAAAATTCTCAAAAAGATCCTAGCAAACCGAATTCAGCAATACATCTCAAAAATCATCCATCATGACCAAGTAGGCTTCATTCCTGGGATGCAAGGCTGGTTCAACATTCGTAAAACCATAAATGTAATTAAATACATCAACAGATGTCAAAACAAAAACCACATGATTATATCATTAGATGCAGAAAAAGCTTTTGATAAAATCCAGCACCCCTTCTTGATAAAAACCCTTGAACATCTAGGCATACAGGGAACATATCTCAAAATAGTAAAAGCCATCTACAAGAAACCCACAGCCAGCATACTACTAAATGGACAAAAATTGGAGCCATTTCCCCTGAAAACTGGAACAAGACAAGGATGCCCACTCTCACCACTCCTGTTCAACATAGTATTGGAAGTCCTGGTTCGAGAAATCAGAGAAGAGAAGGCAATCAGGGGTATCCAAATAGGAAAAGAGGAAGTCAAGTTATCTCTCTTTGCAGATGATATGATTGTGTACCTTGGAAACCCAAGAGAATCTGTCAAAAATCTCCTTACACTGATAAAGGCCTTTGGCAAAGTCTCAGGATACAAAATAAATGTACAAAAGACAATCACATTTATTTACACCAATAATAAACAAACAGAAACCCAAATAAAAAGCACAATTCCATTCACAATAGCCACAAAAAAAGAAATACCTTGGCATCTTCCTAACCAGAGACATGAAAGACCTTTACAATGAAAACTACAAAACACTGCTCAAAGAAATCAAAGATGACACAAACAAGTGGAAAAATATCCCATGCTCATGGATTGGAAGAATCAACATTGTGAAGATGTCCATCTTACCTAAGGCAATCTACAAATTCAATGCAATACCCATCAAATTACCAGCAACATTCTTCTCAGACCTAGAAAAAATAGCACAGGAATTCATATGGAAACACAAACGTCCAAGAATAGCCAGAACAATCCTCAGAAAAAAAAACACAGCAGGTGGTATCACATTACCAGACTTCAAACTTTACTATAAAGCTACAATAATCAAAAC